>NW_028114153.1:0-20130 GCF_964289735.1 Phaethon aethereus | reverse complement strand
AGGGATTTTGTGGGGATTAATTAACAAATTTTTGAGTACCTCTAACATGTTACATTTTTGTATCAGTGTTATGTGGATTGACTTTTGTTGTGTTAATTTTTATTAATTATTCTGATATATTTGGCATTCTCTGATCAAACACCATCCTCTGTTTGAAATGCCTAAGATCCAAATAAGATTGATTCCTACTCTGTAAACATCTTCTCTGGAGCTGACTTTCTGTGAATGTTTTTATTCTGTGTGGATAAAGAGGTTTTGGGTTTATTGGGGTTTTTTTTATTTCCTGTGCAATCTTTCCTCCAAAGTTGAGAAAACTACTTTGGTTTATACCAGAATTCCAAATCTCATTTCACTAAAATTGTGGAACAGTCATTGATAGAAGGAAAATCAAGTTATAAAGAGAACAGCAGGTCGGAGAAATTTTGGAGGGAAAACAGGTCTTTTAATAACCGCTAAAGAGGACGAAAACAGTTACTGCTTGGAAAAGTCCTATAAATTATTGTTTGTGTAACCATTACTTAAGTAGTGTAAGAAAGTAAGTAGTAGATGGAAAGTAATTGGTGAAGTCTACAAAAAACAGGTAAAAGAATAGAGAGCTTGGATAACCTCAGGGGAGGTTTAGATTGGATAGTAGGAAAAATTTCTTCACCGAGAGGGTGGTCAGGCATTGGAACAGGCTGCCCAGGGAGGTGGTGGAGTCGCCATCTCTGGAAGTGTTCAAAAAACGTGTGGATGTGGGGCTTCAGGACATGGTTTAGGGGACATGGTGGCGCTGGATTAATGGTTGGACTTAATGATCTTAAAGATCCTTTCCAACCTAGTGATTCTGTGATTCTGTGATATGCATTTAAAAAATAAATGACTAAGGCAAACATATTTCTGAACCAATAGAATTCATTTTGAAAAATTCATATTCTAAATGTGGTATCTTATGCTGCAGTTAACTCCAGTGGAGACAATGGGGCTATTTCTCAAGTAGCTATTCCATTTTAATAAAGTAATGTTTTCTGGCCCTTCTAGAAAATGCGAACTTCCAGAAGATTGCTTTCAGAAAAAGAAATAAAGTGATACTAATCTCTATGGAGGCAAAGATGATTTGGACAGTTATCATCCCATAAGTCTAGTTGTAATGTTCTGAAAAGCAAGAGAACAAATACGTGGTAAAAGTAAATGAGAGATGTGAAATGAGGAGGCTCGTGAATAATATACAACATATGTAAAGCAGAACATGATTATTTTAAAAGTGCAGTGGATTTAGCCACACATCTACCCTTCACGTAGGATATGTGCAAGATTCCTGATATTAAATGTGTGGGATAAGATCTTTGAAAGTATAAAGAACAAATAATTCCAAAAGAGTTGCTTACTGGAAGTTGCATGGAATTCCGTCCGTAAGTATGCGTGTGTTGCGAGGTGCTTCCTTCATCCAGTATTTCATGCGTCTCTTTTGAATGTTCCAGGTAAAGTAAGTATAAAAAAAAAAAAGAAAAAACAGTAATTAAGTTGTTGAGAGGAGGGTAGAATGGTGATGTGCAATACGGTGTTATTTAACTAGTAGAAAGCAGCAGATGCACTGAACGTCAGGAAAAGGGGGGTAGCTCCTTCGAAAAGCCACAATGGCAGAGGTTGTCAGAGGAATTCCTGCAACAGAAATGAGGAAAAAATTCCTAGGACAATAGACTGCAGAAGTGCCCTTCATTATAGTACCTTTTTGCTTACCCTGGCCTGTCAGGGCCTCCTAGTTACATGGCAATATCCGTCTCTCGCGTTCCTCTCAGGTGGCTGGATAGAAAGGTGGACTGCAAGGAGCATGGTCGTGGTGGCCCTTTGCTGCTGTCGGCTGCCTGGTTCTTGGCGCGAGACTCAGAGGACAGTGAGCGCCTGCAGCAACGTTCTAGCAATATGGAGAAATAAATACATTATTGTAGAAGTTTGAACAAGTGAATTACAATACACTCATTAAAGCTGCCAGCGGTGCACCAGGGAGAAGAGAACCGTCATATCAAAGGAATCAGGGGGAGACGGCATGGCAGGAAATAATCCAGTGTAAAATTATGAACTGGTACAGCTGGATAAAGTAATCCAAAACACAGATAATCAATGGGATGTAAGGCACTTGGAAAACAGTAATGCTGAAAAAGATTTAGGTGTGTTGGAACAAATTAGAGCCGAGCTTGTCATGCAGCAAGACAGCAAAAAAGGCGGTAACAAGGAGGTAATTGTCCCTCTCCTCATAACTCTGCTAAGATGCCATGTGAAATAATGTGTTCAATTCTGGCCACGTTAGAGAAGTCGGCAAATTGGAGGGATTTCAGATGCAAGCAACAAATGATTAAAGAGTTGGAGGAGCTGATTTGTGAGGGAAGACTGAAAGAGGGAAGGCTAAATATAACAAAATTATATACACGCTAACTGTCCAAGGAGGTGGGGATGGTACAAGCTCTGGCACGGAGAAGGAATAGTCGAGAGCACTGGGAGAAGCATCTGTGTAAGAAGAGTGTTGGGCCGAAAGGAAGCAAACATGAGGCAAAGTTTCAGAGCAGCGAGGGGTCTTTCTGCTGTGTAGAATACTCGCGGGGGGGAATGGGAAACCTCACTGCCTGAGGCATTTTACTAGCCCAAGTGAAACAAGAAGGGACCACAGCAGAGTGGTGTGCCGGTTTGTTCCGTACCCGCCATAGGTACTTGGCGGAGTCACGCAGCCTTCGTCCGAACGTGAGCGCAGGCACTTGTGGGTGCAGGATACTTTCTTTTCTCTTGCTCCCCAGTTTGGAGGGCCGTTCTCTCCAGACAAGATATCCTCCAAATCGTCCTCAACGCAGAGGACGCGGTTTTGACCAAATCGTACGTGACTTATCTTTCCTCTCGGCCACCCAGAAAAAGGAATGAGGTGAAGTATGTCTGTCTGGCATGATTTTTTTTTTTTGTTGTAGGCTACCAGCGAACAGATGAGGTGATCTTGCAACCCTTTCCCATCTGAAAACTGTGGCGAATTGTAAGATGAAAGCTAGGTAGCTGGAAACAGCCCTGGAGCCATTGCTCGTCTGTGACACTACTTTTATTGTATCGCTCAATTCTGTTCAGGCGGTCCTCTCCCATTCTTTCGAGGAGTTAGCACGGACAATGGGTTCGTTTCATAGCAAGAAAGCTGGTGATGAAACTGGTTTTGACACTCGATGTAGGTTTTATTACACTTGCAAAACCAGAGTTCTTGTATGTGGTTAGTAAGCTTGTCTTTTTACAAAGATAATGGTTTTATACCGCATGATTTCCAAACTATTAGAAGGATTTAACATATGCTGAAGACTCTACCAAGCTGTTTTGATAAGTAGTCTTACTTTTTGTTTAGCAAGGTCTTAAGGGTGATCTTTAGTCCCCCAGGGAAGAGATCATAAAAGTCTTAAGAGTTTTATTTTTTTTTTTTTAAGCATGAAGATTACTAGCATGAAGATAACAAGGCTGTTATAGTACAACGTGTTCTTTGTTTTTGCAGGTTATAGCTAACATATTAGGAGTTCTCAAAATGCCAGTTTTGTTTGTTAAGTATTTTGAGAGCAAATAGATGTGATCCTATATTACATTCTTAAAATTAGTTTTGCTGGAGAAAGAAGCGGTAGCAGAGATCTGGTCTGAGGCTAGGTATCAGAAATTATGTCTACTAATCACATTTACCCAGTACAAAGTAGTCGCTACTATTTCACTATGTTTGATAGCAGTATTCTGCAGAAAGATTTGCAGTTTACTTTTCTATATGGGGTAACACTTCATTGCAAGACATGGGACAAAGAGGTGGGCTAAAAATAAAACCAAAATCTGTAGCACAAAAGAAAATAATTTAAAAACCCCAACCTGTTAGACATCCAATATAAAAAGGTTCTAAAATGTCACAACATTTTCTCATATATTTTTTACTACAAACAGATCCGCAGTTTGCATATAATTCTTTGATTTGTAATAAATCAAGTAGAAATGGTGAGATAAGCAGTAAAAAAATACTAAACTTGTGCTGCATGTTTGGGGATGGGCTGGAATGCAGAACAGCCAGAGGAGAAGAAATGTTTGTCTTAAAGCACTGGTTATCAGATTGTGCTCTGTACTGTAGATAGTCTGATAATGGTCTGGTGAAGAAGTGCAGAGAGTCAGCCAGTCGCACTGTGCTGCTTCCAACTCTTTATTTTCAGGGACCTATAATGGAATCAGTGGGAATTAAATGGATATGTATTATTGTGCATTTTCAAAAATCGCACTAGGCACCTGCTTACATCTTTAGATACTTTAAATCCTTGAAAAATCTGCTCCTATGTTCTGTAAATCTTAGAGAATAAAGTTAGAAATCAATGCAAAACGGATTATAGGTTATTCCTTTTGTGTGAACGCAACTGAACAATTCCTACAACTCATCTCCAAACCTTGGAAACGCTTGAAATCTTCCCTTGCTCGTGCAGTTACGGCAGCAGCCTGACTATCACGGTGCTTGGAAAAAAATCAAAGTACATCTCAGCATTACTGTGAGATGTTGTGGGGTGGTGCTTGATATACGAGAGAGTTCCCAATTTCCGGTCTCAGGTGATTGGGCTGTAGTGCACCACAGAGTAATGTACGAGCTGAGTATTTATTGCATCAATAAAAATGAAAATACAACTGCTATGAGGCTTTTGTCCAATAATCTCTAGGTTTTTACATCAATTATATAAAAATGCCCTAAGCTGCAGGAAATATTTATTATTGTCTCAGTTTTTCCATATGGAGGGAAAAGGTAGAAGGAAGGAAAGTGTCTGCTGTAGCAGAGTTCATAGAGCAGATGGTCTTCTTTTTGAGCTTCAAACCATTTTCAGTCAGGTTCATAGATGTCAAGCACTGGAAATACCTGTTAGTCTTCCCATTGAAACCTCTGCCAGTATATCTTCTGCTTCATGAAAAAGGCGTCATTAATTAGATACAGCACTTGATGTCAAGTAAATACAACCTGAAGGACAAGAGATAGTAATGATTGGGGGGAGGAAGAAAAATTCCAGTACCAAGCAAAGTATTAACATTTTAGAGGGAGAGCTAGGTGTGATCAGGGTTCTGTAAGTCAGGTAACTGGTAGTACTTCCAAATGATGGATCATGGAGTCCTAAATGCATCATCTCAGCAAAACCAAACCAGTATTTGACTTTAATGTATTTCGCTTGACTGTAGCATGATCGTAGTAAAAAGAAAAAAATGCACATTTCTATTTACTGTGTAGTTTTATTTACTGTTTACACTTAATTCAGGTAAAATTCTTACTTCTCTGCTATGGGAACCTCTTCAGCTGACTCTTCAGATCCATTTGTCAACTTCTTCACTCTCCATTACATTTCAGTTCCTCATCATCATTAAACCACAGTCCTAGGAAAACAAAAAATATGTGTAAGAATACCTGTCGGTTTGCATGGATCTAATTGCAGAACCGCAGCCTGTGGCTGTACATCTTTCTAGGTTTGTTTACACGACAGCCTTTGACGTTGCTTTTATCCCTCCTTGGATTATGTGTTCTTGCCAGTTCTTACTTCCTAACGGTGTATTTATCCTCTTCCACTTTTTTCCTCCTCTATGCCCTTTTCCATAGTCTCCCTTTTCCTGACTGTATCCTCCACCGTTTCTTTTATATCTCCTTGGGATCGTGCCTTTCCACCACTGAAGAACAACTTTGCTCCACGAAGGAAACCTATAGACAAAAGACCTACTTAAATGTAAGATAGAAGCAAGGAAATTCTAATCTGTAAAAAGAACAGTTTCTACTGGGAAGCCTTACGGAATATGCATTTCATCTTCCTGAAGGTGCCAGGTTGACAGCCACCACAAACCATACAGGTTTGTGATAATACAAGCCCTACAGCCCCTGTGCTGTAGAATGTAGGAGGAGAGAATTTTCCAAATCACTGAAGTGATTTGAAGATATGATTCCCGTTGAAAGCTGATGGCACTTATGCTCCTGAAGTTAGTTAATTACATTAATTAAGGCAAAGATTGTAAATGGAAGGTTAAGAAAAAATAAAAGCTCATTCTTGCTGTGTGAATATTGTGCGTGTGTGTTTTGTTTCTCTTAAACCTTAAAAAATATGGGAAATGTCAAGTTTGGTGTTTCTCATAATTGCTGCTGGTGGACCTCCTGTGGGCTTTGGGAGTGTTTTTATAGCTTTCAGATTTTCACCTGGAGTAGCTATGCTGTTGAATCTTGTAAATACTTGTTGAATCAGTAAATACTGATTTCCTGAAAGTTTATTAGGTAACATAAATAAAAACAAATAGCAAACAGTGCTAAACTGCTTCAGAATCATTTGTTTTCAGCAGTGTGAAGTATTCTGTTTTCTGATTATCTCTTATGTCATACTGTTACCAGCTTCCTGGTCACTATGGAGACTATAAAGTAGATAGGCCTACATGTCGGAAGCAGAGCAAAAAATGTGCGTTCGTGTCTTCTTTACACATTCTAAAGGAGCAACGTATGGGCAAAATTCCAGCTTTGCAAAAAGAACCTGTTGGGTTGCTTTTAGGATCACAGTCTTCAGACAATGTCCGTGCTTGTTTTAAAGACACAAGTTTTTTATTCCAGGTGTTTTTGGCTGCAAAGCTTGATTCTCGTAATTTTTTTTTTAATTTTAAATTTTAAAATTTTTCTTCTGCAGATGCAGCCTCCTTGCATACCATATGGTGGTAATTTACAGTTTCAGACTTAGTTCTGAGTTTTCTTCTGCTTCCATTATTGGTTGGTTTGGGACAAAATTTTAATGTCACGGAAACAGAGTTTTCTGTCTTAAGTTTAACTGCAGACAGGGATAATGTGCATCTCTAGATGAGGAAGGAGAAGATGAGATCTATTTAGAGCACTAAGAGATATTTTGGAAATCTCACCAAGTACAACCTGTTTCTTTTCATGAAGCATTTCACTGTCCCTCTGTAGAACTGAAACAGGCCTCGGTTGGACCCTGGAAACGGAGAGAGACTGTTTGAAAGATACAGTTGGAACGAATAGTTTCTCCTAACAACAAAATGTTTGCACTTTTTATGAGAGCAAGGGTAACGTTGTGTAATCTTTAAAAAAGATACTGCTCAGCGAGGATAAGTCCATTGTCCAGTGACATGACTTTTCCTGTCAATCACAAAGGTGACAAGGGGGCTAGATTAAGTAAAGCTTGCCCAAGATTAACAAAGGAAGATTATTGACCTCATCCTGAAAGGGCAGAAGCCTGTTTTATCATTAAACCTTGGAAGAGGCATTTCCTGCATAGGTGGAAAGCTGTTTGGCAATGTAGAGGCAACTTTCTGGTAAATGAACGAGTCTTCCTGTGGATTCTGGCTCGGAACAGAAGCAGAAGACGCGAAACGCGGGCCGGTCCTTTTTTTTGTGGTGGTGTTGCTGTTGTTGGGGGGGAGGGAAGAAGGGTCTGGGGTGTTTGACCCGGTGGGATCGGCGGAGGTCCTCGTCCGCCTTGCCGAAGCGGGAAGCAGCAGCACCGGGTGTTGGTGAGTACAGCCCCGGCTCAGAGTTGGGTGAAGCGTTGCGGCGGCGCGCGCCAACAGCAGAGCCCCATCCACGAGGCAGCTGCGAGCCGTGTGACACTCTGACCAGGATTAACGGGGCCAGAGGCTGGGGTGTAATCAAACTTGAGCAGGTGAGATGGTTACGCGGCTGAGAGGGACGGTTCTCCCGTAAAAGGGTGTCTGGTTTTTTCCACTGCTTTGGTGACTGAGATACAGAATTTGTGTGTGGCTTGATGGACTTCACTTCAAAACGTCAGTCGTAGGTATTCAGGTTCTTTAGTACCACTCTTCGCAATGGTGTTGCTTTTCTTTCCGTTTGACTGAAAAAAGTCACATGGATTTGCCCTTTCAAAAAAGGGACCTGCTAAATCTCACTTGTTGGGAGGGAACTTCCTTCTCAGGGGACTGATTTTAAACTGTTGCTGACATATCTTTCTTGCCATTAAGGATTGCAGGGTGAGTGTGTTCAGGGGATGGTTAAACCCACATACATAGTATCAGAGGAGTTCCCTTGCTAGAAGTTTTTTAGCTTGATACACCCATTGACATGAGTAAGTTTTATGTGGAAGTATCCTATTCTTTCTTTTTACATGGTAAAAGCAAAAATCCAGAACCACTGAAAGTTCTTTTTCACCTTCCCCAGTAATGGCATAAGAAAGAGCAACGTAAAACAGAGGGACATAAAGCAAAAGCCAAGATAGATAACAGTTGAGCATTTCAGGTGGTGGTTCTGAACGGCTGAATAAAAAGATCACAGATGAGCGGGGAAGGCAGATTCCTGAACTGGGGGGCCAGGGGATCCATGCAGAACTCTCAGCGACAGCAGGAGCTGATGCGTGCGCTCATCCGCTGGTATGGGAAGGAGAGGATTCCTCTTAGATTGCAAATCACGCAATGAATGTGTGATTGCTCCAGATCTTTTTGAATGAGTAATTCACTGGTGTACTGTAATTTAGCCCACTGAGATGTGATTGCAGCTGTTCCCCTACTGTATATGTGTTTTGATTGAGTGGAGTGTATCTTAAACCCCACGAGTGTATAAATAGCCCACGTATGTGATGTGCAAACACTGCATACATGCACACATAACAAGAGCAGTCGAAGGAAGCATTTTGTTTTGGGGATGATTACTTAGGTGAATAGTTTAGTAGATAATTTATCTTTCAAAAAACCCTTCCCCGTCCTTTTTTTGTCCAGCTACGAAGTCGTCTTAACTGTGGTACTATATAAACACTTTTAGCCAACACTGTAGTATCAGGGCGTCTCTGTGTTATTAATCAGTTTGTCAGTTCAAGACCTTTACAATGTAAGAAATCACTTCTTTTGTACCTATTTTACAGGTAGGAAACTGAAATGCAGAAACAGAAGTGGCTTTTTTCCATGATTACACAGAACATTTAAAAGAACTAGCAATTGAGTATCCCGAGCCCTTTCAAGAAGCTTCGCTTACAAACTACTCTCTTGTCCTTTCCTCCTCACGGTTCCTTTTCCCCAGAGAGAGAGGCAGGGGAATTTTAGTAGTTTTGAAAGTATTTGTGGGTTCCATTTGAATGCTAAGCAATTTGTGATTTTGAAGATCACCTTCTGTTACTTTACATATCATTCAGTCCTTGGGTATATATGCTTCTTCTCTTACAACAAACTTGTTTTATACTCAGAATATATTTGCACATATAAAAACAATTGAATGCACGCAAAATGTGCATGGAAACAGCAGTGATGGTTCCCGAGGTTTAGGCAGCTGTTGCAAGTCCTTTGTGTCTGTGACCAATGTGTGACATACACAGAAACACAAGTGAGTGTCTTTGGGACCCACTTTGGAATAAAACCAAGAAACTAGTTCCTGGTAAAATTAGGAATAATGCCGTTCCTGTAATTGGTGATACAGGTGGATTTAAGAACTGTAACTAAGGATGGTATTTGGCTTATGTGTCTTCGAAGTGTGAATAAGAAAGCAGCTTTCGAGATATTTCCTCTTTTGGCCTTGTCTGTGGAAAAAAAATTGCCACTTGGTGATAACGGGTTGGAATGTTGGATAAAATCTGAACTGATGATGCTGGAGTTAACTATTTTTCTCATCTAGATCAGTGTTAAAAAACAGTTTATTCAGGTCTATATATATGTGAAAAAAATTACATTCGGCTCCAACTCATTTTTTCAGTCCACTGTTAGGAACTAGTAATTTTCCAAGTGCGGAACAAAAATGGAGGGAGTTACACGAAAAAAAAAAGGAGCATTTCTGTTGACTAGAGTCGGAAAATTTTTTAGGGCTTGGTCAAAAGCTCATTGACGTCAGTAGAAAGTCTCTCATTAACATCACTGGGTTTGGCTTTTGGGGCATATGACGGCCCAGATTGTAATCTCAGTTAAATCCGATTCTGTTAGGGAATTTATTCACTAGTATAACACATTCAAGCTGCTCAAAATTGTTTGCACTAAAAGTTTTCTTCACCAATGGTAGTCTTTTTGCCAAAATGTGACAACAAATACATTATTTACTTCAAAACTTCCACGTTGCTTTATTCAAAATATATTGAGATAATTTTTAGCAATATATGTTCTATTTATGAAAAGACACATTTTTTTTCTGAAATACTGGAATTCGTTGAACCAGAGACACCAAAAATTACTCAGGGAAAAAAAAAGATAAAATTGTAACAAAAATCCCTAAAAGCAGTATATGTGTCGCTTTCATATGCTATAAAATGAAAACAATTTAAAAATTATTAAGACTTTTTCAACCAAGTCTGTAACTCAGATCACAAGATGGTCTAATGACTTTTTTCAAAATAATATTCATTAAACATCTGGAATACAAAAGGTAAGGAAATAGGATAATGAAAATAAAAAAAAAAAACCCTTTGGAGAATCTGATCAAAATAAATACTGTTCATGTTTGCAGCATTATATTATGCAGTGTATGTACTCTGCAGCAAGCTTTGTTTGGAGACATTGACCTAAGTTTTGCAAGGTATAGATGGTGTATGTTAGCAGAGGAAAAATGGGATTTCAGAGATGTATACAGAAGGGTAGGGTATAAAAGAGACATAAAAGGGAAAAGGAATATATGCAGAGAACATGGCTTTATTTTGGAGAAGGCGTGAAGGAGAAGGCTCTCACATTAATGAAGGCAAGTTTGAAGATGCTGGAACCAGTTTGGGTTTCCATTAAAATTAATGAGTAGACCTCTGTGGACTCTCACGTGAGGAGGATTGTGTGTATGTTCCAGCAAGGCAGAGAGTTTTGCTGTTGTGCTGCCAGTGAAAGTCATTAGGACCACCTTTGTGAAAAATATTGTCTCTACAAGAATTGAACGTATGAGATAGGAGAACAGAAAGAGAATTAGAAAACAATTGCTTCATCCTTTATATATGGGAGAACTACTTGAACTGTGAGTTAAAATAAGTCACATGGAGAAGGGCATTTAAATTTGGTTACTATTTCATTTCTTACAACAACTAGCCGTCAAGGCATTAAGTACTTTATAAAGTCAGGAAATTAATGGTCCTTGTAAAAATTGAAGATTTTTTCGAAAGCAAGCTGTAAAAGAACAAACAATTAAAGGTAATCAATACCATTGTTATTAGGAAACCTATGAGTACAACACTTCTTCTCAATTAGGGGAAAATTGTATTTTATGTTTCTCTCTTGCAAGCTGATCTTTGTTTGCTTCAGCCTGTAATCTTGGTTTATGCTTTATGGATAGGCTTTGTTCTGGGTGTTTTTGAAGTATTGCGTGCCTTTTTAAAGGTTTCAACAGAAGAACAAACAGCAATGAACTCAAAGAACAAAGGATTGTTCTTTCTTTCCATCTTTATTTTTTTCTTCTTTAAGAAAAGAAATGTTCGATCTCATTTTTCTCCCCTTTCAGGAAGTTGATGGCAATAAAGTGATGTCTTCATTTGCCCCGCACAACTCATCTACCTCACCCTTGAAGGCAGAAGAAGGTGGGCGTCAGAGTGGAGAATCATTGTCCAGCACAGCCCTGGGAACCCCTGAAAGGCGCAAAGGGAGCCTAGCGGATGTCGTAGACACCCTTAAGCAAAGAAAAATGGAAGAGCTCATCAAAAACGAGCCAGAAGGTAAGGCCTGGGAAACTGGCCAAAATTTGCTGTTTTGTTTTCTTTTCTCCAGATTCTTTGGATACGTATACTTTTTCCCGTTTTCTCTCCATTTGCTTTTTCTTGCTAGCAAAATTGAAGTAAAGAACTCATAGTTCTTGTCTACATTAGAGATGAATTTCAGCAATATCCCATCATCGCTAATATTTTTAGCTTTTCCCAAGTGACAGCCTTTGTCTGTCATAATGGTCTTTTTGTGACAGTTGCAATAGGACGCAGCAACCTCCTCAACGTGGGTACAATGAGCACTGTAGTTTTGGCAGCCTGGGGGTCATTTACACCACTACTCCTCCCTCCCCTGTTTCTAGAGCAAAAAGCAGTGTTATCAACAACGTCAGTGTTTTTGTGAAATTATCTAGTACGCATGCCACTATGTGAAAGGTAAGAAGTTAAATTTGGAATCCATGAAAGGTTTTGTCTGGAGCATGTCCTATCATGTCATCCCCTATTTATCTGTAGTGCAGGTACTGTACAAACAGACACAGTACAGGCTTTCTCTGCGTTATGTCTGGCCAGCAAGTTTCAATCTTGGCACATATGTATCATTTCTGGAGAATCGGTTTCTCTTTGAGAGTGTATGTCCGGTTGATGACGATGCCACTTGTGCTCTGTGGGCTGTGACTAAGACCAAACATCTCGCCCCTGAGAAAGCCACAGAACAGCTTTCCTTTAAGTAAGATTTTCAATTTCCACCTATTTGGGGCAGAGTCAAACCCCTGACTGGAAGGTGACATTCTCACTCTGTTCTCCATAGGCATCCAGCATGCCTATTTACAGCTAGATTTCCAGGGGACTGTGAGCCAGTTGATGTTGTGTGAACATACTGAGCCTTGTTCCCTAATGCACAGTAATAAGACTTCATTTTCATTTACACCCGCCTTATCCTGTTGTAGAAATCTATTTAAATTGTTTAAAAGCGTGGCCCTTGGGGCCCACCTCAGCATTGAAGCATGAATTGACACCACCTACAAGAAAATTTTAGGACAACCTGCATACTGGGATGAAAATACGGACGCAAACACAGCCACACTGCCACATACGTGAGCATGACAGGATTGTAAATTAGTCTTCTTGATTGGAGCACACAGTAAGGGTCTGCTGGGAAACAAATTCTTTGTCTAAGCTTTTTTTTTTTTTTTGATATTCCGTATAATCATAGCATGTCATTTTGCATTTACGTTGACTTAATGGTCAGTGCCATGGCCTAACTTGTGCCTTTGAATGGAAAATATCCTTCCTGTGTACAGGATGGATGTGGGGGGAAGGAGACCAGGCTTTTATATGAGAGAGGAAAGAATAGGGAGTTCTGGGCTATGTATAAATACTCTGTTGAGTATTAGGTTGTACAAGCTGCACAGACTCCATTAAGAAAAGGCCACAGATAGACGTGAGAACGGTTACAGAGCCTGTGCATTATCTTGGCTCTACTAAAATGAAAATATACAGTACAAACAAAAGATCTACAGCTTTGTGAAGAGATTGGGAGAGAAAGGAGGGGTAGCAACTGAATGTTGGGTTTTGCAAATGCATGCAACAGAAAATCTTTTCTTCCCTGTAGCCATTGTTCTATTGTCTTTCAAAGGCCATTAAAATGAACAGCAGGTTGTGATGAAAATTTCATTAAGCCCTAGTTAAATCATTATGAGGGTACCATATTCATGTCTCTGCTTACTCCCCATCCAGGAAAAAATGAATAGGAAAGGGTTGGGATTTTTTTTTCCCTTTCTCTTTAAAAGCGCACTAACAAAAGTTCAGAAGTTAGAAGAGAATGGGAAATGGGACATGAAACAAAAGGAGGCCAGAGAGGTGAGCTGGCTAGGAAGAAAATTAGACTTGCATAAGAGCATTGAAAGGTGGTGAGAGACAAATACATCATTTTGACAAGTCTCCCTCCCCCTTTCCCTTCAGCCAACATGATTGTTTTTACAGTGGCTAATTAAAAAATATATATTTCTGGGTGCAGGTGGCAAGACCATTCTTAGAGGTCCTCCCCAAATATGAGTCTCTTTCCCTAAAAGAAGTATGTACTACTGCAAGCACAATGTCTTCTCTGTTTGAACTCCAACAGAAAATCAACTTATTGTCATGTCTTCTTCATGTGGTGCTGAAAGTAAAGTTGTCAGTCGGCACTGGTTGCTAGTCAGGTAATTAGCATATTAATGAATTTCCCCATGAATAAGATAAGTTACAAGTGGGAATCTTTGGTAGTACGTGTAGGTAACAATTCAGCAATGCATGATCACCCTCTATTTCAGTACTAATTTTTAGCCTTGCTAGTTTGCAGAGCTTTGTAGGAGAAGACCAAGAATCTTGGTTAAGCTTTGCTGCATTGTGTCAACAACAATGATATAATACTTTATTTCTCTTTGGGAAGAAAGGGAAACATTTGCACCAGTAGCTGAGGTTTAATTAAATCAATTTCCTGTGAATCTTTCAAAGACCAGATATGAGCCGGATTCCCATTTCTCTATGTACTCAAAAGTTTATATATTATTTAACTTGTACAATGGGCTATGTTTGCTCTGGTTTTATTGTTTGAAATTGTCTTCTGAATTACTGTGGGAAATGTGCTTTTGAAGCATTCTTTCAAACGGCCTGTTTCTTCAAAACCAGAAAAAAGAGGAGGGCTGGGTAGACAACTTCAGGTCTCTATCCAAACCTTGGATCAGTCAGGGAAAGGACCTCTCTTTTCTTAAATGGGTTTTGAGGACAAGTGAGATACTCAAAAATACTGATAACAACTCTGACTCTTTTTAAGAAACTTTATTGATATAAGGTAAATGGTTTTCTTACGGTAGTTAGAAAGTAAGAGTTAATACTTACATTTTGTCAGTAGAGGACAAGGATTTTTACAGTGTTACGAAACATACTGTTTTGTAAATGCAAATGCACAAATGCACACATGTATGCATGCACATATGTAAGCACATACATGTAGCCACATGTGAGCTGACAAGGGAAGCATCACTCTTCATATAAGTGGTTTGCATGATATTTTGTTGTGTATATGCCCTTGGTTAATGTCCCCTGTTAGGAAGTCATGCTACCTACTCATTTCTAAGAACTTTCCAAAAGCTTGTCACTTCCTTTTCCTCCTTGCATATGTGTATGGTTTTGGTTTTTGTAGGGCTTTATACTTAGCTCCTCTAAAGCCCCAAGCTCTACTTTTTTCCCCTCTAAACTTGCCATTTTACTCTTGCTGTGTGAAAGTATGTGACTGACAATGAGTCTTGCTGACACAGAGACATGGACTGTTTCAGTGAATCTAAAACTTGAGGAATTTCACTCGTTGCTAATACAGTGCTCGTATTTTCTTCTTTCAAATTCTGCAGAAAATCCTTATATGCAGCTTTAATATTAGGCCCCCAAAGGCATAAACCTATTACTGAAGTCACACAATGTTATTTTACATGAAACATTCTGTCCTTTCTAACTTGAACTTCAGAAGAGGAGTCAGTCCCCTTTTATTCCTGGTATACAATAATGAAGATAATGGAGTGGGTTTGGAGAAGCCTTATATACTGTGACAGACCTCAAGCCCTTGCCCTGAGGGTCGTCTGCCAACCACGGGATTCCTTTTGCAGCTAAAATCATTAGGCGAATGAGATACAGGCATGTTTTTCTTCTGTTTTCTTAAGGCATCAGAGGATGGCAGAGACTCTCTGTCTGTCTGTTCTCTTCATTTGTAGAAATGAAATGGAAATCTCTTTGAAGTCACTGAGCTTGACACAAGTTCATGAAAGCAAAGACCAAAGCAGCCACTTAGCTTTTTCTTGCACTATTAATGAGATTGGATTGCTGTATTTTAATTTATGGCCTGTGCTTGTGGAAAATTAAATCTCTGAAATCTGTGTAGCCTTTCCTCTGAACGTATGGCTTGTCTTCTGGAAAAAAAATAGGCAACCAAGTAAATTCTCTCCTATTTTTAGAATAAGCCAGAGTACTCACTGGCTCTTTACATCTCCTAACTTTTAATTAAGACTCAATCTTCTTTGTCCGTTTTTGCAGTATATGTTCGTAACAGGTTATGTATCTGTCTGTTTATCTTTAAAACTTACATACTGTATCTTCTGAGGCCAGATCTATGTTCTTGTACAGAATTTGTAGGAATTCTGGATAAAAGGGATCATACAGACATCTACTAGACCACAGAGCCTGCGCATATGAGCCTGTGCACGTGTGGGTACTCATTCGTCTGCATGGCTCGTTCTTCTATGTTAAGGACCTCTGAAACTTAATTTGGTTTGGCTGTTTAAATGAATACTTTGAACTTTATATAAATACATGTACACAGATGACACACATATATATAAAATGCATGTAGTAGATACATGTATTTATACTCAAACAAACACACACACAAGAATTGTGTATATATAGTGTTTAATACTGTTTCTGCTCCAAAATTTCTATCTACTAGTCCTTAGGTCTTCTGAGCAGGAGCAATTAATCTCAAGTGTTTAGTAAGCAGGTAATATATATGTTTGCAGGGCTTTAAGAGGTAATGTGAGTACTAAAGCCTCATGTATAATAGTATCCTGCAATACTGTAAGTAATTACTTTGTCGGAAAGAAAGGGATGAGAAAGGCCTCTTGGGCATGATTTTTGTCTTCTGAACATCCCCCAAAGGCTATTTGTGTTTGATATCTAAGTTTACATTATAAATCACAACACCTGTTCTTGTGGTAATTTAAATGGCTGTTGTTTAAGCAGTTCTGTAGTCTGTAAAAAAGTGAACCATATTGAATTCAGGCTCTCTAGTTGAAATAAGATCCCAGAATATCTCCTAATATTATCAAACTTCTGATCAACATATCTTGTAAAGAAATCAAGAGGTCTCCCTCTTCTCAAGCCATAAATTCCAAAGCAGACCATTAATGGACACAAGAAGGGAAGCCTCTGAAATGCAGACTTCTGTTTTTAAATGACATCTGATGAGATGGGAAGAAATAAAGTGAACAGATCCGGGAAAAGCCTAAGGATACTCTTAACTGGTTGAGGTTTGAATTTCTTTTATTTGGTTCTTCACTGTCCCTTTGACAAAGTACATGTTGAAGAGGCTTTGTAATGCTGTTCTACTGAAGGACAAACAAGGATACTTTGCAGCTGAGTACTTTTTAAGTTTTGTTCGTACACTCCTGCTGCTGTAGAAGGATGCTTCAAGTGCATTGTAGTTCCATGTTCATCTATGCAGTCTGTCACCAGAAAATGTGTCTTGTCTTGTAGAGCAAGCCCACATCAAACTTCCATGCTGTTTTTTTCAAAGACCATGCCATATGGAAATGTGCATTCACAGACTGCTGATAAAAACAAAAAATGACAAAAAAAAAAAGTAAAAGATGAAGTTTATGAAATAGGCCTATGGGAAGGCAAGGCACTGTTAAATGCTGCGGTGGCGTAAACCTTTATTCACAAGGGCTTTAACTCTAGAACAGAGGTAGCCTAGTTTGAAGCCCTGCCAGCTCTTACTTGCTCAAGGTGAAGTTTATTCGTTTGTCACCTTCAGTTTTTAAGTATTTTCCTTCCTAATAGTTTAGCCCAATAGTCATGGTTTATTTCAATGGAAGTGTTCAAAATTTGCTTAGATTCCCTTCCAAGTCTCTCTGCTTACATCCTCAAAGGTTTGTAGCTTTCGGATTTTTCTTTTCTCTGTTGATAAAGGCATCTGAGGTGCTGATACAGCATCTTAAATGCAGAAGAAAGCGTTATGGTCAAGTGAGATTCAGGAAATTTGGGCTTTTGAGGGGAGATGCAGTCCCTCTCCCCCTCCCTGTTTTAGAATGAAAGTCTTCTCTGATGGATCTCCATAATTAAAATTTCCTTCCAGGGTACATTCACTCTATAATGGACAAGCAGCAGCCAAAGCAAAATGTTTGATCTCTCACTTCCCGTCTTTTACAGTACAGCGTGTAAGTGGTTCACCAAGACCAAAATAATTATTTGGGCTCCTCTCTGCCCCCACTTCCCCAGGTAACTGGCCTTTTCAATAGCCATGACTAATTTCCATAGGGGTTTTCAAAACTTGCTGCCACTCTTGCCCCTGGATTATTTTGATGTGCCTGTTGCCCCCAGTGTATTCCAGCTGGATGAGTTTGCAGTCTGCCTTCATATATTGCTCTCTCTCTTTGTTCTTCTTTCTTTCTTTTTTTTTTCTTTTTAAATTCCCCCCTCCCTCAGAAAAGCCATTAGCTTTCTGAGCTTCATTTCAGTCCTTGGATCACTGCTGGAGAAACCTCTGACCCAGGCTGGTAATACACAAATACACATGAGGGAGTGTGCCAGCTCTTCCTCTATGCTTATGTGCCATGGCTTTTGGGGATGTCATTTACTCGAGAATGAAGAGCGAGCCACCTGTTTCTCAGGCCTCTTGTCCCTCATATTAAAGGTTCAAGACCTTGCTGAATAGTAACATCTTAATCTGGGCAACATGCACAACATTTAGCTGAAACCTATTTGTCAAGCTAGCAGGGATCGTGGGATTTTTTTTTTCCTGTCTCTTACCCCCGAGGCGCTTGTCACGACCGTGCATATTAAAATTAATCAGACCTCCCAGGCTTGTGCGACTGTGTGGTTTAACATGAAGAAGTGGATATCAAGCATTTGCCCTAATTAAATAGGCCTGCTTGGTTTTGTTCTAGTGGATACTTGGTCTTTTTTTTAATAAGAGCTGCTTACAGAGGAGGCACGGCCAGCTCTAGAGTTAGTGGAGAGCTCACTTCAAAGTTTTCCCCACCACCTGCGCCCAGGATGCTGAGACCCGAAGGGCTCCCCGCGTTCTTTCTTAACAGCACAATTTGCGGGAAGTAAGTGGAGGGGGAATGGGAAAATATGGCCAAATGAGCGAGAGAGCGATCAGGGAAGGAGAGGCGAGGAGCTGGGACGAGCATGTGGATTGGCTTTTTGAAGTTGATTAAGATGACCTATCATCCTGTCTGATGAGCTTTAGATCTCAGTCTGTGCCATCAGCTATTCACAAGGCTGTCTTGTGTCTTCTGTTTACCAGAAGCAAGGAAAAGCCTCTAGTATGGCAAGAAGCAACATTTGCAGCAACTCCCACTTGCTTGTTTAGCTAATGAAGTAGCCTTGTAAAAACACTCTTAAGTTTGAAGCTGTTGGTTACTTTTATTAGTTAGGTGTCTGTTTAACGTTGATATTTTTAAGGTGCTTTGAGCGCTGCCAGTTTTACGCAAATGTATACATCTCCTGCGTTGTAAATAAGCTGTACTGGGAAGATAGAATTCCTTTCATCACCTTTTCTTCTCATACAGTTTCATTGTATTGCGGTTTCTGCATTGCCTCGGGAGAAAACATGCTATATGGGTGTGATTTCTGTACTGTAACATATAAATTCAAAAAGTGTTCAAAGCGGAGTCAAGGAGAGTTGGGGGGACACACCCTAAAACCTGTTAAATAGTAATTAAGGAGTGATACCATTTAGCATGTCAACAAGTTAATTTTAGCCAAACATAGTAGAAAATTTGGAACGGTCAACATTTTTAGACAAAATGTTTCATTGGAAATGATATTTTTTGTTTTTAGATGTTTAAGATGATTAATCTGAAAGAGAAATGAAAACATTTCAATTAGGATTGAATAAAACATTTTGGGTCAGGTGGAAACAGCTTTTCCCCTGACTTGGTTTGGCAGCTGAAATGAAAAAATTCAAACTAGTCAAACGAAAATGAGTTTCAGAACATGGGAAGATTTCGGGGTGGTTTTGTATCTAATGGCCTGAGGAGTACAAATGAGCGGTTGTTATAAAGGCGCTTAAATGTATCTGAATGTTACGCGCTGTGGTTTTGATGGTAAACTAAAATATTCTAGTCGGAAAAGCTTTCAAAATTTGATCTCCTCTAAAGGTGCAAATTTCTATGTCTTCTGAAGCCTCAGTCAGAAAAGTTTTGCAGCACCTAGAGCATTTTATTTTGAAACAGATTTTGGAAGTTTATCGTACTTCATATGTTAGACATACTTGGCATGCCTTTGCAGCAGAAACCTATAAGTCTATTCTAGGCAGCCTAGAAATCTGGAGTCGTTACACCCCCAGAATTTGATTTTGCTTTCTATTAAAATTCTTGCAATCCAGTATGCAGGCAAAAAGCAAAGCTTTATTTATCTGTTTCCATAACAGTTCAACTCACTGAAGTAAAACCCAGCAGGTAGGATGATACTCCATCGATTTAAAAATTTATTGCACGTCTGTGCACTAACTCGTTGCCATCTTTCTCTCTCTCTCGCAGTATTATTACTATTCCTATTCTATTTTTCATTTCAAACCTTGGCACAACCCAAACGTAAAGACCCATATTGACACTGCCAAGCATCTGTCTGGTGCTTGACAGCATCATAGAAACCCTTCCACTGTTTCATCTGGGTTGCTATTGGTTATTTAACAACACAATGCAAACGGTGCCGTGTGGGTGTATATGAAATGGAAAGAAAGGTTGAGGTGGGGAGAAGGAGCCCTGTACAAGTAAATATGTCTTTCATCATCTCTTTT
>NW_028114154.1:0-75978 GCF_964289735.1 Phaethon aethereus | reverse complement strand
CACTCTCTCTCCTCCAAGGAAGGTGCTAGGCAGGAATTGTCTTGCTGGTCCTCACTTGCCCTGGCAGTCATTGCAGATAAACAGCAAGACTGGGGCTCTGCTCTTTCCTAGCCTTGCAAACAGCCAAAGCAGTTTGTCTCGCTCGTGAGCGGCAAAATGCTCAAAATGAAACGTTGCACTCTCTCTCCTCCAAGGAAGGTGCTAGGCAGGAATTGTCTTGCTGGTCCTCACTTGCCCTGGCAGTCATTGCAGATAAACAGCAAGACTCGGGCTCTGCTCTTTCGTAGCCTTGCAAACAGCCAAAGCAGTTTGTCTCGCTCATGAGTGCTAAAATGCTAAAATGAAACGTTGCACTCTCTCTCCTCCAAGGAAGGTGCTAGGCAGGAATTGTCTTGCTGCTCCTCACTTGCCCTGGCAGTCATTGCAGATAATCAGCAAGACTCGGGCTCTGCTCTTTCCTAGCCTTGCAAACAGCCAAAGCAGTTTGTCTCCCTCGTGAGCGCCAAAATGCTAAAATGAAACGTTGCACTCTCACTCCTCCAAGGAAGGTGCTAGGTAGGAATTGTCTTGCTGCTCCTCACTTGCCCTGGCAGACATTGCAGATAAACAGCAAGACTCGGGCTCTGCTCTTTCTTAGTCTTGCAAACAGGCACTCTGCTTTTTCTCACTCTCGGACTCCAAAAACCAAAATGAAACTTTGAACTCTCTCTCCTCCAAGGAAGGTGCTAGGCAGGAATTGTCTTGCTGGTCCTCACTTCCCCTGGCAGTCATTGCAGATAAACAGCAAGACTCGGGCTCTGCTCTTTCCTAGCCTTGCAAACAGCCAAAGCAGTTTGTCTCGCTCGTGAGCGCCAAAATGGTAAAATCAAACGTTGCACTCTCTCTCCTCCAAGGAAGGTGCTAGGCAGGAATTGTCTTGCTGGTCCTCACTTGCCCTGGCAGTCATTGCAGATAAACAGCAAGACTCGGGCTCTGCTCTTTCCTAGCCTTGCAAACAGGCACTCTGCTTTTTCTCACTCTCGCACTCCAAAAAGCAAAATGAAACGTTGTACACTCTCTCCTCCAAAGAAGGTGCTAGGCAGGAATTGTCTTGCTGGTCCTCACTTGCCCTGGCAGTCATTGAAGATAAACAGCAAGACTCGGGCTCTGCTCTTTCCTAGCCTTGCAAAGAGCCAAAGCAGTTTGTCTCCCTCGTGAGCGCCAAAATGCTAAAATGAAACGTTGCACTCTCTCTCCTCCAAGGAAGGTGCTAGGCAGGAATTGTGTTGCTGGTCCTCACTTGCCCTGGCAGTCATTTCAGATAAACAGCAAGTCTGGGGCTCTGCTCTTTCCTAGCCTTGCAAACAGGCACTCTACTTTTCCTCAATCTCGCACTCCAAAAATCAAAATGAAACGTTGCACTCTCTCTCCTCCAAGGAAGGTGCTAGGCAGGAATTGTCTTGCTGCTCCTCACTTGCCCTGGCAGTCATTGCAGATGAACAGCAAGACTGGGGCTCTGCTCTTTCCTAGCCTTGCAAACAGCCAATGCAGTTCGTCTCCGTCGTGAGCGTAAAAATGCTAAAATGAAAAGTTGCACTCTCTCTCCTCCAAGGAAGGTGCTAGGCAGGAATTGTCTTGTTGGTCCTCACTTGCCCTGGCAGCCAGTGCAGATAAAAAGCAAGACTGGGGCTCTGCTCTTTCCTAGCCTTGCAAACAGGCACTCTGCTTTTTGTCACTCTCGCACTCCAAAAAGCAAAATGAAACGTTGCACTCTTTCTCCTCCAAGGAAGGTGCTAGGCAGGAATTGTCTTGCTGGCCCTCACTTGCCCTGGCAGTCATTGCAGATAAACAGCAAGACTGGGGCTCTGCTCTTTCCTAGCCTTGCAAACAGCCAAAGCAGTTTGTCTCGCTCGTGAGCGCCAAAATGCTAAAATGAAACGTTGCACTCTCTCTCCTCCAAGGAAGGTGCTAGGCAGGAATTGTCTTGCTGGTACTCATTTGCCCTGGTAGTCATTGCAGATAAAGACCAAGACTGGGGCTCTGCTCTTTCCTAGCCTTGCAAACAGGCACTCTGCTTTTTCTCACTCACGCACTCCAAAAAGTAAAATGAAACGTTGCACTCTTTCTCCTCCAAGGAAGGTGCTAGGCAGGAATTGTCTTGCTGGTCCTCACTTGCCCTGGCAGTCATTGCAGATAAACACCAAGACTGAGGCTCTGCTCTTTCCTAGCCTTGCAAACAGCCAATGCAGTTCGTCTCCCTCGTGAGCGCCAAAATGCTAAAATGAAACGTTGCACTCTCTCTCCTCCAAGGAAGGTGCTAGGCAGGAATTGTCTCGCTGCTCCTCACTTGCCCTGGCAGTCATTGCAGATAAACAGCAAGACTGGGGCTCTGCTCTTTCGTAGCCTTTGAAACAGGCACTCTGCTTTTTCTCACTCTCGCACTCCAAAAATCAAAATGAAACGTTGCACTCTTTCTCCTCCAATGAAGGTGCTAGGCAGGAATTGTCTTGCTGGTCCTCACTTGCCCTGGCAGTCATTGCAGATAAACAGCAAGACTCGGGCTCTGCTCTTTCATAGCCTTGCAAACAGCCAAAGCAGTTTGTCTCCCTCGTGAGCGCCAAAATGCTAAAATGAAACGTTGCACTCTCTCTCCTCCAAGGAAGGTGCTAGGCAGGAATTGTCTTGCTGGTCCTCACTTGCCCTGGCAGTCATTGCAGATAAACAGCAAGACTCGGGCTCTGCTCTTTCCTAGCCTTGCAAACAGCCAAAGCAGTTTCTCTCCCTCGTGAGCGCCAAAATGCTAAAATGAAACGTTGCACTCTCTCTCCTCCAAGGAAGGTGCTAGGCAGGAATTGTCTTGCTGGTCCTCACTTGCCCTGGCAGTTATTGCAGATAAACAGCAAGACTCGGGCTCTGCTCTTTCCTAGCCTTGCAAACAGCCAAAGCAGATTGTCTCCCTCGTGAGCGCCAAAATGCTAAAATGAAACGTTGCACTCTCACTCCTCCAAGGAAGGTGCTAGGTAGGAATTGTCTTGCTGCTCCTCACTTGCCCTGGCAGACATTGCAGATAAACAGCAAGACTCGGGCTCTGCTCTTTCTTAGTCTTGCAAACAGGCACTCTGCTTTTTCTCACTCTCGGACTCCAAAAACCAAAATGAAACTTTGAACTCTCTCTCCTCCAAGGAAGGTGCTAGGCAGGAATTGTCTTGCTGGTCCTCACTTCCCCTGGCAGTCATTGCAGATAAACAGCAAGACTCGGGCTCTGCTCTTTCCTAGCCTTGCAAACAGCCAAAGCAGTTTGTCTCGCTCGTGAGCGCCAAAATGGTAAAATCAAACGTTGCACTCTCTCTCCTCCAAGGAAGGTGCTAGGCAGGAATTGTCTTGCTGGTCCTCACTTGCCCTGGCAGTCATTGCAGATAAACAGCAAGACTCGGGCTCTGCTCTTTCCTAGCCTTGCAAACAGGCACTCTGCTTTTTCTCACTCTCGCACTCCAAAAAGCAAAATGAAACGTTGTACACTCTCTCCTCCAAAGAAGGTGCTAGGCAGGAATTGTCTTGCTGGTCCTCACTTGCCCTGGCAGTCATTGAAGATAAACAGCAAGACTCGGGCTCTGCTCTTTCCTAGCCTTGCAAAGAGCCAAAGCAGTTTGTCTCCCTCGTGAGCGCCAAAATGCTAAAATGAAACGTTGCACTCTCTCTCCTCCAAGGAAGGTGCTAGGCAGGAATTGTGTTGCTGGTCCTCACTTGCCCTGGCAGTCATTTCAGATAAACAGCAAGTCTGGGGCTCTGCTCTTTCCTAGCCTTGCAAACAGGCACTCTACTTTTCCTCAATCTCGCACTCCAAAAATCAAAATGAAACGTTGCACTCTCTCTCCTCCAAGGAAGGTGCTAGGCAGGAATTGTCTTGCTGCTCCTCACTTGCCCTGGCAGTCATTGCAGATGAACAGCAAGACTGGGGCTCTGCTCTTTCCTAGCCTTGCAAACAGCCAATGCAGTTCGTCTCCGTCGTGAGCGTAAAAATGCTAAAATGAAAAGTTGCACTCTCTCTCCTCCAAGGAAGGTGCTAGGCAGGAATTGTCTTGTTGGTCCTCACTTGCCCTGGCAGCCAGTGCAGATAAAAAGCAAGACTGGGGCTCTGCTCTTTCCTAGCCTTGCAAACAGGCACTCTGCTTTTTGTCACTCTCGCACTCCAAAAAGCAAAATGAAACGTTGCACTCTTTCTCCTCCAAGGAAGGTGCTAGGCAGGAATTGTCTTGCTGGCCCTCACTTGCCCTGGCAGTCATTGCAGATAAACAGCAAGACTGGGGCTCTGCTCTTTCCTAGCCTTGCAAACAGCCAAAGCAGTTTGTCTCGCTCGTGAGCGCCAAAATGCTAAAATGAAACGTTGCACTCTCTCTCCTCCAAGGAAGGTGCTAGGCAGGAATTGTCTTGCTGGTACTCATTTGCCCTGGTAGTCATTGCAGATAAAGACCAAGACTGGGGCTCTGCTCTTTCCTAGCCTTGCAAACAGGCACTCTGCTTTTTCTCACTCACGCACTCCAAAAAGTAAAATGAAACGTTGCACTCTTTCTCCTCCAAGGAAGGTGCTAGGCAGGAATTGTCTTGCTGGTCCTCACTTGCCCTGGCAGTCATTGCAGATAAACACCAAGACTGAGGCTCTGCTCTTTCCTAGCCTTGCAAACAGCCAATGCAGTTCGTCTCCCTCGTGAGCGCCAAAATGCTAAAATGAAACGTTGCACTCTCTCTCCTCCAAGGAAGGTGCTAGGCAGGAATTGTCTCGCTGCTCCTCACTTGCCCTGGCAGTCATTGCAGATAAACAGCAAGACTGGGGCTCTGCTCTTTCGTAGCCTTTGAAACAGGCACTCTGCTTTTTCTCACTCTCGCACTCCAAAAATCAAAATGAAACGTTGCACTCTTTCTCCTCCAATGAAGGTGCTAGGCAGGAATTGTCTTGCTGGTCCTCACTTGCCCTGGCAGTCATTGCAGATAAACAGCAAGACTCGGGCTCTGCTCTTTCATAGCCTTGCAAACAGCCAAAGCAGTTTGTCTCCCTCGTGAGCGCCAAAATGCTAAAATGAAACGTTGCACTCTCTCTCCTCCAAGGAAGGTGCTAGGCAGGAATTGTCTTGCTGGTCCTCACTTGCCCTGGCAGTCATTGCAGATAAACAGCAAGACTCGGGCTCTGCTCTTTCCTAGCCTTGCAAACAGCCAAAGCAGTTTCTCTCCCTCGTGAGCGCCAAAATGCTAAAATGAAACGTTGCACTCTCTCTCCTCCAAGGAAGGTGCTAGGCAGGAATTGTCTTGCTGGTCCTCACTTGCCCTGGCAGTTATTGCAGATAAACAGCAAGACTCGGGCTCTGCTCTTTCCTAGCCTTGCAAACAGCCAAAGCAGATTGTCTCGCTCATGAGTGGTAAAACGCTAAAATGAAACGTTGCACTCTCTCTCCTCCAAGGAAGGTGCTAGGCAGGAATTGTCTTGCTGGTCCTCACTTGCCCTGGCAGTCATTGCAGATAAACAGCAAGACTCGGGCTCTGCTCTTTCCTAGCCTTCCAAACAGGAACTCTGCTTTTTCTCACTCTCGCACTCCAAAAAGCAAAATGAAACGTGGCACTCTCTCTCCTCCAAGGAAGGTGCTAGGCAGGAATTGTCTTGCTGGTCCTCACTTGCCCTGGCAGTTATTGCAGATAAACAGCAAGACTGGGGCTCTGCTCTTTCCTAGCCTTGCAAACAGCCAAAGCAGTTTGTCTCCCTCGTGAGCGCCAAAATGCTAAAATCAAACGTTGCACTCTCTCTCCTCCAAGGAAGGTGCTAGGCAGGAATTGTCTTGCTGGTCCTCACTTGCTCTGGCAGTTATTGCAGATAAACAGCAAGACTCGGGCTCTGCTCTTTCCTAGCCTTGCAAACAGGCACTCTGCTTTTTCTCACTCTCGCACTCTAAAAAGCAAAATGAAACGTTGCACTCTCTCTCCTCCAAGGAAGGTGCTAGGCAGGAATTGTCTTGCTGGTCCTCACTTGCCCTGGCAGTCATTGCAGATAAACAGCAAGACTGGGGCTCTGCTCTTTCCTAGCCTTGCAAACAGCCAAAGCAGTTTGTCTCGCTCGTGAGCGGCAAAATGCTAAAATGAAACGTTGCACTCTCTCTCCTCCAAGGAAGGTGCTAGGCAGGAATTGTCTTGCTGGTCCTCACTTGCCCTGGCAGTCATTGCAGATAAACAGCAAGACTGGGGCTCTGCTCTTTCCTAGCCTTGCAAACAGCCAAAGCAGTTTCTCTCCCTCGTGAGCGCCAAAATGCTAAAATGAAACGTTGCACTCTCTCTCCTCCAAGGAAGGTGCTAGGCAGGAATTGTCTTGCTGGTCCTCACTTGCCCTGGCAGTTATTGCAGATAAACAGCAAGACTCGGGCTCTGCTCTTTCCTAGCCTTGCAAACAGCCAAAGCAGATTGTCTCGCTCATGAGTGGTAAAACGCTAAAATGAAACGTTGCGCTCTCTCTCCTCCAAGGAAGGTGCTAGGCAGGAATTGTCTTGCTGGTCCTCACTTGCCCTGGCAGTCATTGCAGATAAACAGCAAGACTCGGGCTCTGCTCTTTCCTAGCCTTGCAAACAGGCACTCTGCTTTTTCTCACTCTCGCACTCCAAAAAGCAAAATGAAACGTGGCACTCTCTCTCCTCCAAGGAAGGTGCTAGGCAGGAATTGTCTTGCTGGTCCTCACTTGCCCTGGCAGTTATTGCAGATAAACAGCAAGACTGGGGCTCTGCTCTTTCCTAGCCTTGCAAACAGCCAAAGCAGTTTGTCTCCCTCGTGAGCGCCAAAATGCTAAAATCAAACGTTGCACTCTCTCTCCTCCAAGGAAGGTGCTAGGCAGGAATTGTCTTGCTGGTCCTCACTTGCTCTGGCAGTTATTGCAGATAAACAGCAAGACTCGGGCTCTGCTCTTTCCTAGCCTTGCAAACAGGCACTCTGCTTTTTCTCACTCTCGCACTCTAAAAAGCAAAATGAAACGTTGCACTCTCTCTCCTCCAAGGAAGGTGCTAGGCAGGAATTGTCTTGCTGGTCCTCACTTGCCCTGGCAGTCATTGCAGATAAACAGCAAGACTGGGGCTCTGCTCTTTCCTAGCCTTGCAAACAGCCAAAGCAGTTTGTCTCGCTCGTGAGCGGCAAAATGCTAAAATGAAACGTTGCACTCTCTCTCCTCCAAGGAAGGTGCTAGGCAGGAATTGTGTTGCTGGTCCTCACTTGCCCTGGCAGTCATTGCAGATAAACAGCAAGACTCGGGCTCTGCTCTTTCGTAGCCTTGCAAACAGCCAAAGCAGTTTGTCTCGCTCATGAGTGCTAAAATGCTAAAATGAAACGTTGCACTCTCTCTCCTCCAAGGAAGGTGCTAGGCAGGAATTGTCTTGCTGCTCCTCACTTGCCCTGGCAGTCATTGCAGATAATCAGCAAGACTCGGGCTCTGCTCTTTCCTAGCCTTGCAAACAGCCAAAGCAGTTTGTCTCCCTCGTGAGCGCCAAAATGCTAAAATGAAACGTTGCACTCTCACTCCTCCAAGGAAGGTGCTAGGTAGGAATTGTCTTGCTGCTCCTCACTTGCCCTGGCAGACATTGCAGATAAACAGCAAGACTCGGGCTCTGCTCTTTCCTAGTCTTGCAAACAGGCACTCTGCTTTTTCTCACTCTCGGACTCCAAAAACCAAAATGAAACTTTGAACTCTCTCTCCTCCAAGGAAGGTGCTAGGCAGGAATTGTCTTGCTGGTCCTCACTTCCCCTGGCAGTCATTGCAGATAAACAGCAAGACTCGGGCTCTGCTCTTTCCTAGCCTTGCAAACAGCCAAAGCAGTTTGTCTCGCTCGTGAGCGCCAAAATGGTAAAATCAAACGTTGCACTCTCTCTCCTCCAAGGAAGGTGCTAGGCAGGAATTGTCTTGCTGGTCCTCACTTGCCCTGGCAGTCATTGCAGATAAACAGCAAGACTCGGGCTCTGCTCTTTCCTAGCCTTGCAAACAGGCACTCTGCTTTTTCTCACTCTCGCACTCCAAAAAGCAAAATGAAACGTTGTACACTCTCTCCTCCAAAGAAGGTGCTAGGCAGGAATTGTCTTGCTGGTCCTCACTTGCCCTGGCAGTCATTGAAGATAAACAGCAAGACTCGGGCTCTGCTCTTTCCTAGCCTTGCAAAGAGCCAAAGCAGTTTGTCTCCCTCGTGAGCGCCAAAATGCTAAAATGAAACGTTGCACTCTCTCTCCTCCAAGGAAGGTGCTAGGCAGGAATTGTCTTGCTGGTCCTCACTTGCCCTGGCAGTCATTGCAGATAAAAAGCAAGACTGGGGCTCTGCTCTTTCCTAGCCTTGGAAACAGGCACTCTGCTTTTTCTCACTCTCGCACTCCAAAAAGCAAAATGAAACGTTGCACTCTTTCTCCTCCAAGGAAGGTGCTAGGCAGGAATTGTCTTGCTGGCCCTCACTTGCCCTGGCAGTCATTGCAGATAAGCAGCAAGACTGGGGCTCTGCTCTTTCCTAGCCTTGCAAACAGCCAAAGCAGTTCGTCTCCCTCGTGAGCGCCAAAATGCTAAAATGAAACGTTGCACTCTCTCTCCTCCAAGGAAGGTGCTAGACAGGAATTGTCTTGCTGGTCCTCACTTGCCCTGGCAGTCATTGCAGATAAACAGCAAGACTGGGGCTCTGCTCTTTCCTAGCCTTGCAAACAGCCAAAGCATTTCGTCTCCCTAGTGAGCGCCAAAATGCTAAAATGAAACGTTGCACACTCTCTCCTCCAAGGAAGGTGCTAGGCAGGAATTGTCTTGCTGGTACTCATTTGCCCTGGTAGTCATTGCAGATAAAGACCAAGACTGGGGCTCTGCTCTTTCCTAGCCTTGCAAACAGGCACTCTGCTTTTTCTCACTCTCGCACTCCAAATTCAGAATGAAACGTTGCACTCTTTCTCCTCCAAGGAAGGTGCTAGGCAGGAATTGTGTTGCTGGTCCTCACTTGCCCTGGCAGTCATTTCAGATAAACAGCAAGTCTGGGGCTCTGCTCTTTCCTAGCCTTGCAAACAGGCACTCTACTTTTCCTCAATCTCGCACTCCAAAAATCAAAATGAAACGTTGCACTCTCTCTCCTCCAAGGAAGGTGCTAGGCAGGAATTGTCTTGCTGCTCCTCACTTGCCCTGGCAGTCATTGCAGATGAACAGCAAGACTGGGGCTCTGCTCTTTCCTAGCCTTGCAAACAGCCAATGCAGTTCGTCTCCGTCGTGAGCGTAAAAATGCTAAAATGAAACGTTGCACTCTCTCTCCTCCAAGGAAGGTGCTAGGCAGGAATTGTCTTGTTGGTCCTCACTTGCCCTGGCAGCCAGTGCAGATAAAAAGCAAGACTGGGGCTCTGCTCTTTCCTAGCCTTGCAAACAGGCACTCTGCTTTTTGTCACTCTCGCACTCCAAAAAGCAAAATGAAACGTTGCACTCTTTCTCCTCCAAGGAAGGTGCTAGGCAGGAATTGTCTTGCTGGCCCTCACTTGCCCTGGCAGTCATTGCAGATAAACAGCAAGACTGGGGCTCTGCTCTTTCCTAGCCTTGCAAACAGCCAAAGCAGTTTGTCTCGCTCGTGAGCGCCAAAATGCTAAAATGAAACGTTGCACTCTCTCTCCTCCAAGGAAGGTGCTAGGCAGGAATTGTCTTGCTGGTACTCATTTGCCCTGGTAGTCATTGCAGATAAAGACCAAGACTGGGGCTCTGCTCTTTCCTAGCCTTGCAAACAGGCACTCTGCTTTTTCTCACTCACGCACTCCAAAAAGTAAAATGAAACGTTGCACTCTTTCTCCTCCAAGGAAGGTGCTAGGCAGGAATTGTCTTGCTGGTCCTCACTTGCCCTGGCAGTCATTGCAGATAAACACCAAGACTGAGGCTCTGCTCTTTCCTAGCCTTGCAAACAGCCAATGCAGTTCGTCTCCCTCGTGAGCGCCAAAATGCTAAAATGAAACGTTGCACTCTCTCTCCTCCAAGGAAGGTGCTAGGCAGGAATTGTCTCGCTGCTCCTCACTTGCCCTGGCAGTCATTGCAGATAAACAGCAAGACTGGGGCTCTGCTCTTTCGTAGCCTTTGAAACAGGCACTCTGCTTTTTCTCACTCTCGCACTCCAAAAATCAAAATGAAACGTTGCACTCTTTCTCCTCCAATGAAGGTGATAGGCAGGAATTGTCTTGCTGGTCCTCACTTACCCTGGCAGTCATTGCAGATAAGCAGCAAGACTGGGGCTCTGCTCTTTCCTAGCCTTGCAAACAGCCAATGCAGTTCGTCTCCCTCGTGAGCGCCAAAATGCTAAAATGAAGCGTTGCACTCTCTCTCCTCCAAGGAAGGTGCTAGGCAGGAATTGTCTTGCTGGTCCTCACTTGCCCTGGCAGTCATTGCAGATAAACAGCAAGACTGGGGCTCTGCTCTTTCCTAGCCTTGCAAACAGACAATGCAGTTCATCTCCGTCGTGAGCGTAAAAATGCTAAAATGAAACGTTGCACTCTCTCTCCTCCAAGGAAGGTGCTAGGCAGGAATTGTCTTGCTGGTGCTCACTTGCCATGGCAGCCAGTGCAGATAAACAGCAAGACTGGGGCTCTGCTCTTTCCTAGCCTTGCAAACAGGCACTCTGCTTATTCTCACTCACGCACTCCAAAAAGCAAAATGAAACGTTGCACTCTCTGTCCTCCAAGGAAGGTGCTAGGCAGGAATTGTCTTGCTGGTCCTCACTTGCCCTGGCAGTCATTGCAGATAAACAGCAAGACTCGGGCTCTGCTCTTTCCTAGCCTTGCAAACAGCCAAAGCAGTTTCTCTCCCTCGTGAGCGCCAAAATGCTAAAATGAAACGTTGCACTCTCTCTCCTCCAAGGAAGGTGCTAGGCAGGAATTGTCTTGCTGGTCCTCACTTGCCCTGGCAGTTATTGCAGATAAACAGCAAGACTCGGGCTCTGCTCTTTCCTAGCCTTGCAAACAGCCAAAGCAGATTGTCTCGCTCATGAGTGGTAAAACGCTAAAATGAAACGTTGCACTCTCTCTCCTCCAAGGAAGGTGCTAGGCAGGAATTGTCTTGCTGGTCCTCACTTGCCCTGGCAGTCATTGCAGATAAACAGCAAGACTCGGGCTCTGCTCTTTCCTAGCCTTGCAAACAGGCACTCTGCTTTTTCTCACTCTCGCACTCCAAAAAGCAAAATGAAACGTGGCACTCTCTCTCCTCCAAGGAAGGTGCTAGGCAGGAATTGTCTTGCTGGTCCTCACTTGCCCTGGCAGTTATTGCAGATAAACAGCAAGACTGGGGCTCTGCTCTTTCCTAGCCTTGCAAACAGCCAAAGCAGTTTGTCTCCCTCGTGAGCGCCAAAATGCTAAAATCAAACGTTGCACTCTCTCTCCTCCAAGGAAGGTGCTAGGCAGGAATTGTCTTGCTGGTCCTCACTTGCTCTGGCAGTTATTGCAGATAAACAGCAAGACTGGGGCTCTGCTCTTTCCTAGCCTTGCAAACAGCCAAAGCAGTTTGTCTCGCTCGTGAGCGGCAAAATGCTAAAATGAAACGTTGCACTCTCTCTCCTCCAAGGAAGGTGCTAGGCAGGAATTGTCTTGCTGGTCCTCACTTGCCCTGGCAGTCATTGCAGATAAACAGCAAGACTCGGGCTCTGCTCTTTCCTAGCCTTGCAAACAGCCAAAGCAGTTTCTCTCCCTCGTGAGCGCCAAAATGCTAAAATGAAACGTTGCACTCTCTCTCCTCCAAGGAAGGTGCTAGGCAGGAATTGTCTTGCTGGTCCTCACTTGCCCTGGCAGTTATTGCAGATAAACAGCAAGACTCGGGCTCTGCTCTTTCGTAGCCTTGCAAACAGCCAAAGCAGATTGTCTCGCTCATGAGTGGTAAAACGCTAAAATGAAACGTTGCACTCTCTCTCCTCCAAGGAAGGTGCTAGGCAGGAATTGTCTTGCTGGTCCTCACTTGCCCTGGCAGTCATTGCAGATAAACAGCAAGACTCGGGCTCTGCTCTTTCCTAGCCTTGCAAACAGGCACTCTGCTTTTTCTCACTCTCGCACTCCAAAAAGCAAAATGAAACGTGGCACTCTCTCTCCTCCAAGGAAGGTGCTAGGCAGGAATTGTCTTGCTGGTCCTCACTTGCCCTGGCAGTTATTGCAGATAAACAGCAAGACTGGGGCTCTGCTCTTTCCTAGCCTTGCAAACAGCCAAAGCAGTTTGTCTCCCTCGTGAGCGCCAAAATGCTAAAATCAAACGTTGCACTCTCTCTCCTCCAAGGAAGGTGCTAGGCAGGAATTGTCTTGCTGGTCCTCACTTGCTCTGGCAGTTATTGCAGATAAACAGCAAGACTCGGGCTCTGCTCTTTCCTAGCCTTGCAAACAGGCACTCTGCTTTTTCTCACTCTCGCACTCTAAAAAGCAAAATGAAACGTTGCACTCTCTCTCCTCCAAGGAAGGTGCTAGGCAGGAATTGTCTTGCTGGTCCTCACTTGCCCTGGCAGTCATTGCAGATAAACAGCAAGACTGGGGCTCTGCTCTTTCCTAGCCTTGCAAACAGCCAAAGCAGTTTGTCTCGCTCGTGAGCGGCAAAATGCTAAAATGAAACGTTGCACTCTCTCTCCTCCAAGGAAGGTGCTAGGCAGGAATTGTCTTGCTGGTCCTCACTTGCCCTGGCAGTCATTGCAGATAAACAGCAAGACTCGGGCTCTGCTCTTTCGTAGCCTTGCAAACAGCCAAAGCAGTTTGTCTCGCTCATGAGTGCTAAAATGCTAAAATGAAACGTTGCACTCTCTCTCCTCCAAGGAAGGTGCTAGGCAGGAATTGTCTTGCTGCTCCTCACTTGCCCTGGCAGTCATTGCAGATAATCAGCAAGACTCGGGCTCTGCTCTTTCCTAGCCTTGCAAACAGGCACTCTGCTTTTTCTCACTCTCGCACTCTAAAAAGCAAAATGAAACGTTGCACTCTCTCTCCTCCAAGGAAGGTGCTAGGCAGGAATTGTCTTGCTGGTCCTCACTTGCCCTGGCAGTCATTGCAGATAAACAGCAAGACTGGGGCTCTGCTCTTTCCTAGCCTTGCAAACAGCCAAAGCAGTTTGTCTCGCTCGTGAGCGGCAAAATGCTAAAATGAAACGTTGCACTCTCTCTCCTCCAAGGAAGGTGCTAGGCAGGAATTGTCTTGCTGGTCCTCACTTGCCCTGGCAGTCATTGCAGATAAACAGCAAGACTCGGGCTCTGCTCTTTCGTAGCCTTGCAAACAGCCAAAGCAGTTTGTCTCGCTCATGAGTGCTAAAATGCTAAAATGAAACGTTGCACTCTCTCTCCTCCAAGGAAGGTGCTAGGCAGGAATTGTCTTGCTGCTCCTCACTTGCCCTGGCAGTCATTGCAGATAATCAGCAAGACTCGGGCTCTGCTCTTTCCTAGCCTTGCAAACAGCCAAAGCAGTTTGTCTCCCTCGTGAGCGCCAAAATGCTAAAATGAAACGTTGCACTCTCACTCCTCCAAGGAAGGTGCTAGGTAGGAATTGTCTTGCTGCTCCTCACTTGCCCTGGCAGACATTGCAGATAAACAGCAAGACTCGGGCTCTGCTCTTTCCTAGTCTTGCAAACAGGCACTCTGCTTTTTCTCACTCTCGGACTCCAAAAACCAAAATGAAACTTTGAACTCTCTCTCCTCCAAGGAAGGTGCTAGGCAGGAATTGTCTTGCTGGTCCTCACTTCCCCTGGCAGTCATTGCAGATAAACAGCAAGACTCGGGCTCTGCTCTTTCCTAGCCTTGCAAACAGCCAAAGCAGTTTGTCTCGCTCGTGAGCGCCAAAATGGTAAAATCAAACGTTGCACTCTCTCTCCTCCAAGGAAGGTGCTAGGCAGGAATTGTCTTGCTGGTCCTCACTTGCCCTGGCAGTCATTGCAGATAAACAGCAAGACTCGGGCTCTGCTCTTTCCTAGCCTTGCAAACAGGCACTCTGCTTTTTCTCACTCTCGCACTCCAAAAAGCAAAATGAAACGTTGTACACTCTCTCCTCCAAAGAAGGTGCTAGGCAGGAATTGTCTTGCTGGTCCTCACTTGCCCTGGCAGTCATTGAAGATAAACAGCAAGACTCGGGCTCTGCTCTTTCCTAGCCTTGCAAAGAGCCAAAGCAGTTTGTCTCCCTCGTGAGCGCCAAAATGCTAAAATGAAACGTTGCACTCTCTCTCCTCCAAGGAAGGTGCTAGGCAGGAATTGTCTTGCTGGTCCTCACTTGCCCTGGCAGTCATTGCAGATAAAAAGCAAGACTGGGGCTCTGCTCTTTCCTAGCCTTGGAAACAGGCACTCTGCTTTTTCTCACTCTCGCACTCCAAAAAGCAAAATGAAACGTTGCACTCTTTCTCCTCCAAGGAAGGTGCTAGGCAGGAATTGTCTTGCTGGCCCTCACTTGCCCTGGCAGTCATTGCAGATAAGCAGCAAGACTGGGGCTCTGCTCTTTCCTAGCCTTGCAAACAGCCAAAGCAGTTCGTCTCCCTCGTGAGCGCCAAAATGCTAAAATGAAACGTTGCACTCTCTCTCCTCCAAGGAAGGTGCTAGACAGGAATTGTCTTGCTGGTCCTCACTTGCCCTGGCAGTCATTGCAGATAAACAGCAAGACTGGGGCTCTGCTCTTTCCTAGCCTTGCAAACAGCCAAAGCATTTCGTCTCCCTAGTGAGCGCCAAAATGCTAAAATGAAACGTTGCACACTCTCTCCTCCAAGGAAGGTGCTAGGCAGGAATTGTCTTGCTGGTACTCATTTGCCCTGGTAGTCATTGCAGATAAAGACCAAGACTGGGGCTCTGCTCTTTCCTAGCCTTGCAAACAGGCACTCTGCTTTTTCTCACTCTCGCACTCCAAATTCAGAATGAAACGTTGCACTCTTTCTCCTCCAAGGAAGGTGCTAGGCAGGAATTGTGTTGCTGGTCCTCACTTGCCCTGGCAGTCATTTCAGATAAACAGCAAGTCTGGGGCTCTGCTCTTTCCTAGCCTTGCAAACAGGCACTCTACTTTTCCTCAATCTCGCACTCCAAAAATCAAAATGAAACGTTGCACTCTCTCTCCTCCAAGGAAGGTGCTAGGCAGGAATTGTCTTGCTGCTCCTCACTTGCCCTGGCAGTCATTGCAGATGAACAGCAAGACTGGGGCTCTGCTCTTTCCTAGCCTTGCAAACAGCCAATGCAGTTCGTCTCCGTCGTGAGCGTAAAAATGCTAAAATGAAACGTTGCACTCTCTCTCCTCCAAGGAAGGTGCTAGGCAGGAATTGTCTTGTTGGTCCTCACTTGCCCTGGCAGCCAGTGCAGATAAAAAGCAAGACTGGGGCTCTGCTCTTTCCTAGCCTTGCAAACAGGCACTCTGCTTTTTGTCACTCTCGCACTCCAAAAAGCAAAATGAAACGTTGCACTCTTTCTCCTCCAAGGAAGGTGCTAGGCAGGAATTGTCTTGCTGGCCCTCACTTGCCCTGGCAGTCATTGCAGAAAAACAGCAAGACTGGGGCTCTGCTCTTTCCTAGCCTTGCAAACAGCCAAAGCAGTTTGTCTCGCTCGTGAGCGCCAAAATGCTAAAATGAAACGTTGCACTCTCTCTCCTCCAAGGAAGGTGCTAGGCAGGAATTGTCTTGCTGGTACTCATTTGCCCTGGTAGTCATTGCAGATAAAGACCAAGACTGGGGCTCTGCTCTTTCCTAGCCTTGCAAACAGGCACTCTGCTTTTTCTCACTCACGCACTCCAAAAAGTAAAATGAAACGTTGCACTCTTTCTCCTCCAAGGAAGGTGCTAGGCAGGAATTGTCTTGCTGGTCCTCACTTGCCCTGGCAGTCATTGCAGATAAACACCAAGACTGAGGCTCTGCTCTTTCCTAGCCTTGCAAACAGCCAATGCAGTTCGTCTCCCTCGTGAGCGCCAAAATGCTAAAATGAAACGTTGCACTCTCTCTCCTCCAAGGAAGGTGCTAGGCAGGAATTGTCTCGCTGCTCCTCACTTGCCCTGGCAGTCATTGCAGATAAACAGCAAGACTGGGGCTCTGCTCTTTCGTAGCCTTTGAAACAGGCACTCTGCTTTTTCTCACTCTCGCACTCCAAAAATCAAAATGAAACGTTGCACTCTTTCTCCTCCAATGAAGGTGATAGGCAGGAATTGTCTTGCTGGTCCTCACTTACCCTGGCAGTCATTGCAGATAAGCAGCAAGACTGGGGCTCTGCTCTTTCCTAGCCTTGCAAACAGCCAATGCAGTTCGTCTCCCTCGTGAGCGCCAAAATGCTAAAATGAAGCGTTGCACTCTCTCTCCTCCAAGGAAGGTGCTAGGCAGGAATTGTCTTGCTGGTCCTCACTTGCCCTGGCAGTCATTGCAGATAAACAGCAAGACTGGGGCTCTGCTCTTTCCTAGCCTTGCAAACAGACAATGCAGTTCATCTCCGTCGTGAGCGTAAAAATGCTAAAATGAAACGTTGCACTCTCTCTCCTCCAAGGAAGGTGCTAGGCAGGAATTGTCTTGCTGGTGCTCACTTGCCATGGCAGCCAGTGCAGATAAACAGCAAGACTGGGGCTCTGCTCTTTCCTAGCCTTGCAAACAGGCACTCTGCTTATTCTCACTCACGCACTCCAAAAAGCAAAATGAAACGTTGCACTCTCTCTCCTCCAAGGAAGGTGCTAGGCAGGAATTGTCTTGCTGGTCCTCACTTGCCCTGGCAGTCATTGCAGATAAACAGCAAGACTCGGGCTCTGCTCTTTCCTAGCCTTGCAAACAGCCAAAGCAGTTTCTCTCCCTCGTGAGCGCCAAAATGCTAAAATGAAACGTTGCACTCTCTCTCCTCCAAGGAAGGTGCTAGGCAGGAATTGTCTTGCTGGTCCTCACTTGCCCTGGCAGTTATTGCAGATAAACAGCAAGACTCGGGCTCTGCTCTTTCGTAGCCTTGCAAACAGCCAAAGCAGATTGTCTCGCTCATGAGTGGTAAAACGCTAAAATGAAACGTTGCACTCTCTCTCCTCCAAGGAAGGTGCTAGGCAGGAATTGTCTTGCTGGTCCTCACTTGCCCTGGCAGTCATTGCAGATAAACAGCAAGACTCGGGCTCTGCTCTTTCCTAGCCTTGCAAACAGGCACTCTGCTTTTTCTCACTCTCGCACTCCAAAAAGCAAAATGAAACGTGGCACTCTCTCTCCTCCAAGGAAGGTGCTAGGCAGGAATTGTCTTGCTGGTCCTCACTTGCCCTGGCAGTTATTGCAGATAAACAGCAAGACTGGGGCTCTGCTCTTTCCTAGCCTTGCAAACAGCCAAAGCAGTTTGTCTCCCTCGTGAGCGCCAAAATGCTAAAATCAAACGTTGCACTCTCTCTCCTCCAAGGAAGGTGCTAGGCAGGAATTGTCTTGCTGGTCCTCACTTGCTCTGGCAGTTATTGCAGATAAACAGCAAGACTGGGGCTCTGCTCTTTCCTAGCCTTGCAAACAGCCAAAGCAGTTTGTCTCGCTCGTGAGCGGCAAAATGCTAAAATGAAACGTTGCACTCTCTCTCCTCCAAGGAAGGTGCTAGGCAGGAATTGTCTTGCTGGTCCTCACTTGCCCTGGCAGTCATTGCAGATAAACAGCAAGACTCGGGCTCTGCTCTTTCCTAGCCTTGCAAACAGCCAAAGCAGTTTCTCTCCCTCGTGAGCGCCAAAATGCTAAAATGAAACGTTGCACTCTCTCTCCTCCAAGGAAGGTGCTAGGCAGGAATTGTCTTGCTGGTCCTCACTTGCCCTGGCAGTTATTGCAGATAAACAGCAAGACTCGGGCTCTGCTCTTTCGTAGCCTTGCAAACAGCCAAAGCAGATTGTCTCGCTCATGAGTGGTAAAACGCTAAAATGAAACGTTGCACTCTCTCTCCTCCAAGGAAGGTGCTAGGCAGGAATTGTCTTGCTGGTCCTCACTTGCCCTGGCAGTCATTGCAGATAAACAGCAAGACTCGGGCTCTGCTCTTTCCTAGCCTTGCAAACAGGCACTCTGCTTTTTCTCACTCTCGCACTCCAAAAAGCAAAATGAAACGTGGCACTCTCTCTCCTCCAAGGAAGGTGCTAGGCAGGAATTGTCTTGCTGGTCCTCACTTGCCCTGGCAGTTATTGCAGATAAACAGCAAGACTCGGGCTCTGCTCTTTCCTAGCCTTGCAAACAGCCAAAGCAGTTTGTCTCCCTCGTGAGCGCCAAAATGCTAAAATCAAACGTTGCACTCTCTCTCCTCCAAGGAAGGTGCTAGGCAGGAATTGTCTTGCTGGTCCTCACTTGCTCTGGCAGTTATTGCAGATAAACAGCAAGACTCGGGCTCTGCTCTTTCCTAGCCTTGCAAACAGGCACTCTGCTTTTTCTCACTCTCGCACTCTAAAAAGCAAAATGAAACGTTGCACTCTCTCTCCTCCAAGGAAGGTGCTAGGCAGGAATTGTCTTGCTGGTCCTCACTTGCCCTGGCAGTCATTGCAGATAAACAGCAAGACTGGGGCTCTGCTCTTTCCTAGCCTTGCAAACAGCCAAAGCAGTTTGTCTCGCTCGTGAGCGGCAAAATGCTAAAATGAAACGTTGCACTCTCTCTCCTCCAAGGAAGGTGCTAGGCAGGAATTGTCTTGCTGGTCCTCACTTGCCCTGGCAGTCATTGCAGATAAACAGCAAGACTCGGGCTCTGCTCTTTCGTAGCCTTGCAAACAGCCAAAGCAGTTTGTCTCGCTCATGAGTGCTAAAATGCTAAAATGAAACGTTGCACTCTCTCTCCTCCAAGGAAGGTGCTAGGCAGGAATTGTCTTGCTGCTCCTCACTTGCCCTGGCAGTCATTGCAGATAATCAGCAAGACTCGGGCTCTGCTCTTTCCTAGCCTTGCAAACAGCCAAAGCAGTTTGTCTCCCTCGTGAGCGCCAAAATGCTAAAATGAAACGTTGCACTCTCACTCCTCCAAGGAAGGTGCTAGGTAGGAATTGTCTTGCTGCTCCTCACTTGCCCTGGCAGACATTGCAGATAAACAGCAAGACTCGGGCTCTGCTCTTTCCTAGTCTTGCAAACAGCCAAAGCAGTTTGTCTCGCTCGTGAGCGCCAAAATGGTAAAATCAAACGTTGCACTCTCTCTCCTCCAAGGAAGGTGCTAGGCAGGAATTGTCTCGCTGCTCCTCACTTGCCCTGGCAGTCATTGCAGATAAACAGCAAGACTGGGGCTCTGCTCTTTCGTAGCCTTTGAAACAGGCACTCTGCTTTTTCTCACTCTCGCACTCCAAAAATCAAAATGAAACGTTGCACTCTTTCTCCTCCAATGAAGGTGATAGGCAGGAATTGTCTTGCTGGTCCTCACTTACCCTGGCAGTCATTGCAGATAAGCAGCAAGACTGGGGCTCTGCTCTTTCCTAGCCTTGCAAACAGCCAATGCAGTTCGTCTCCCTCGTGAGCGCCAAAATGCTAAAATGAAGCGTTGCACTCTCTCTCCTCCAAGGAAGGTGCTAGGCAGGAATTGTCTTGCTGGTCCTCACTTGCCCTGGCAGTCATTGCAGATAAACAGCAAGACTGGGGCTCTGCTCTTTCCTAGCCTTGCAAACAGACAATGCAGTTCATCTCCGTCGTGAGCGTAAAAATGCTAAAATGAAACGTTGCACTCTCTCTCCTCCAAGGAAGGTGCTAGGCAGGAATTGTCTTGCTGGTGCTCACTTGCCATGGCAGCCAGTGCAGATAAACAGCAAGACTGGGGCTCTGCTCTTTCCTAGCCTTGCAAACAGGCACTCTGCTTATTCTCACTCACGCACTCCAAAAAGCAAAATGAAACGTTGCACTCTCTCTCCTCCAAGGAAGGTGCTAGGCAGGAATTGTCTTGCTGGTCCTCACTTGCCCTGGCAGTCATTGCAGATAAACAGCAAGACTCGGGCTCTGCTCTTTCATAGCCTTGCAAACAGCCAAAGCAGTTTGTCTCCCTCGTGAGCGCCAAAATGCTAAAATGAAACGTTGCACTCTCTCTCCTCCAAGGAAGGTGCTAGGCAGGAATTGTCTTGCTGGTCCTCACTTGCCCTGGCAGTTATTGCAGATAAACAGCAAGACTCGGGCTCTGCTCTTTCCTAGCCTTCCAAACAGCCAAAGCAGATTGTCTCGCTCATGAGTGGTAAAACGCTAAAATGAAACGTTGCACTCTCTCTCCTCCAAGGAAGGTGCTAGGCAGGAATTGTCTTGCTGGTCCTCACTTGCCCTGGCAGTCATTGCAGATAAACAGCAAGACTCGGGCTCTGCTCTTTCCTAGCCTTGCAAACAGGCACTCTGCTTTTTCTCACTCTCGCACTCCAAAAAGCAAAATGAAACGTGGCACTCTCTCTCCTCCAAGGAAGGTGCTAGGCAGGAATTGTCTTGCTGGTCCTCACTTGCCCTGGCAGTTATTGCAGATAAACAGCAAGACTGGGGCTCTGCTCTTTCCTAGCCTTGCAAACAGCCAAAGCAGTTTGTCTCCCTCGTGAGCGCCAAAATGCTAAAATCAAACGTTGCACTCTCTCTCCTCCAAGGAAGGTGCTAGGCAGGAATTGTCTTGCTGGTCCTCACTTGCTCTGGCAGTTATTGCAGATAAACAGCAAGACTCGGGCTCTGCTCTTTCCTAGCCTTGCAAACAGGCACTCTGCTTTTTCTCACTCTCGCACTCTAAAAAGCAAAATGAAACGTTGCACTCTCTCTCCTCCAAGGAAGGTGCTAGGCAGGAATTGTCTTGCTGGTCCTCACTTGCCCTGGCAGACATTGCAGATAAACAGCAAGACTGGGGCTCTGCTCTTTCCTAGCCTTGCAAACAGCCAAAGCAGTTTGTCTCGCTCGTGAGCGGCAAAATGCTAAAATGAAACGTTGCACTCTCTCTCCTCCAAGGAAGGTGCTAGGCAGGAATTGTCTTGCTGGTCCTCACTTGCCCTGGCAGTCATTGCAGATAAACAGCAAGACTCGGGCTCTGCTCTTTCCTAGCCTTGCAAACAGCCAAAGCAGTTTCTCTCCCTCGTGAGCGCCAAAATGCTAAAATGAAACGTTGCACTCTCTCTCCTCCAAGGAAGGTGCTAGGCAGGAATTGTCTTGCTGGTCCTCACTTGCCCTGGCAGTTATTGCAGATAAACAGCAAGACTCGGGCTCTGCTCTTTCGTAGCCTTGCAAACAGCCAAAGCAGATTGTCTCGCTCATGAGTGGTAAAACGCTAAAATGAAACGTTGCACTCTCTCTCCTCCAAGGAAGGTGCTAGGCAGGAATTGTCTTGCTGGTCCTCACTTGCCCTGGCAGTCATTGCAGATAAACAGCAAGACTCGGGCTCTGCTCTTTCCTAGCCTTGCAAACAGGCACTCTGCTTTTTCTCACTCTCGCACTCCAAAAAGCAAAATGAAACGTGGCACTCTCTCTCCTCCAAGGAAGGTGCTAGGCAGGAATTGTCTTGCTGGTCCTCACTTGCCCTGGCAGTTATTGCAGATAAACAGCAAGACTGGGGCTCTGCTCTTTCCTAGCCTTGCAAACAGCCAAAGCAGTTTGTCTCCCTCGTGAGCGCCAAAATGCTAAAATCAAACGTTGCACTCTCTCTCCTCCAAGGAAGGTGCTAGGCAGGAATTGTCTTGCTGGTCCTCACTTGCTCTGGCAGTTATTGCAGATAAACAGCAAGACTCGGGCTCTGCTCTTTCCTAGCCTTGCAAACAGGCACTCTGCTTTTTCTCACTCTCGCACTCTAAAAAGCAAAATGAAACGTTGCACTCTCTCTCCTCCAAGGAAGGTGCTAGGCAGGAATTGTCTTGCTGGTCCTCACTTGCCCTGGCAGTCATTGCAGATAAACAGCAAGACTGGGGCTCTGCTCTTTCCTAGCCTTGCAAACAGCCAAAGCAGTTTGTCTCGCTCGTGAGCGGCAAAATGCTAAAATGAAACGTTGCACTCTCTCTCCTCCAAGGAAGGTGCTAGGCAGGAATTGTCTTGCTGGTCCTCACTTGCCCTGGCAGTCATTGCAGATAAACAGCAAGACTCGGGCTCTGCTCTTTCGTAGCCTTGCAAACAGCCAAAGCAGTTTGTCTCGCTCATGAGCGCCAAAATGCTAAAATGAAACGTTGCACTCTCTCTCCTCCAAGGAAGGTGCTAGGCAGGAATTGTCTTGCTGCTCCTCACTTGCCCTGGCAGTCATTGCAGATAATCAGCAAGACTCGGGCTCTGCTCTTTCCTAGCCTTGCAAACAGCCAAAGCAGTTTGTCTCCCTCGTGAGCGCCAAAATGCTAAAATGAAACGTTGCACTCTCACTCCTCCAAGGAAGGTGCTAGGTAGGAATTGTCTTGCTGCTCCTCACTTGCCCTGGCAGACATTGCAGATAAACAGCAAGACTCGGGCTCTGCTCTTTCCTAGTCTTGCAAACAGCCAAAGCAGTTTGTCTCGCTCGTGAGCGCCAAAATGGTAAAATCAAACGTTGCACTCTCTCTCCTCCAAGGAAGGTGCTAGGCAGGAATTGTCTTGCTGGTCCTCACTTGCCCTGGCAGTCATTGCAGATAAACAGCAAGACTCGGGCTCTGCTCTTTCCTAGCCTTGCAAACAGGCACTCTGCTTTTTCTCACTCTCGCACTCCAAAAAGCAAAATGAAACGTTGTACACTCTCTCCTCCAAAGAAGGTGCTAGGCAGGAATTGTCTTGCTGCTCCTCACTTGCCCTGGCAGTCATTGAAGATAAACAGCAAGACTCGGGCTCTGCTCTTTCCTAGCCTTGCAAAGAACCAAAGCAGTTTGTCTCCCTCGTGAGCGCCAAAATGCTAAAATGAAACGTTGCACTCTCTCTCCTCCAAGGAAGGTGCTAGGCAGGAATTGTCTTGCTGGTCCTCACTTGCCCTGGCAGTCATTGCAGATAAACCGCAAGACTCGGGCTCTGCTCTTTCCTAGCCTTGCAAACAGGCACTCTGCTTTTTCTCACTCTCGCACTCTAAAAAGCAAAATGAAACGTTGCACTCTCTCTCCTCCAAGGAAGGTGCTAGGCAGGAATTGTCTTGCTGGTCCTCACTTGCCCTGGCAGTCATTGCAGATAAACAGCAAGACTGGGGCTCTGCTCTTTCCTAGCCTTGCAAACAGCCAAAGCAGTTTGTCTCCCTCGTGAGCGCCAAAATGCTAAAATGAAACGTTGCACTCTCTCTCCTCCAAGGAAGGTGCTAGGCAGGAATTATCTTGCTGGTCCTCACTTGCCCTGGCAGTGATTGCAGATAAACAGCAAGACTCGGGCTCTGCTCTTTCATAGCCTTGCAAACAGCCAAAGCAGTTTGTCTCGCTCGTGAGCGCCAAAATGCTAAAATGAAACGTTGCACTCTCTCTCCTCCAAGGAAGGTGCTAGGCAGGAATTGTCTTGCTGGTCCTTACTTGCCCTGGCAGTCATTGCAGATAAACAGCAAGACTCGGGCTCTGCTCTTTCCTAGCCTTGCAAACAGCCAAAGCAGTTTGTCTCGCTCGTGAGCGCCAAAATGCTAAAATCAAACGTTGCACTCTCTCTCCTCCAAGGAAGGTGCTAGGCAGGAATTGTCTTGCTGGTCCTCACTTGCCCTGGCAGTCACTGCCGGTAAACAGCAAGACTCGGGCTCTGCTCTTTCCTAGCCTTGCAAACAGGCACTCTGCTTTTTCTCACTCTCGCACTCCAAAAAGCAAAATGAAACGTTGCACTCTCTCTCCTCCAAGGAAGGTGCTAGGCAGGAATTGTCTTGCTCGTCCTCACTTGCCCTGGCAGTCATTGCAGATAAGCAGCAAGACTGGGGCTCTGCTCTTTCCTAGCCTTACAAACAGCCAATGCAGTTCGTCTCACTCGTGAGCGCCAAAATGCTAAAAGGAAACGTTGCACTGTCTCTCCTCCAAGGAAGGTGCTAGGCAGGAATTGTGTTGCTGGTCCTCACTTGCCCTGGCAGTCATTGCAGATGAACAGCAAGACTGGAGCTCTGCTCTTTCCTAGCCTTGCAAACAGACAATGCAGTTCATCTCCGTCGTGAGCGTAAAAATGCTAAAATGAAACGTTGCACTCTCTCTCCTCCAAGGAAGGTGCTAGGCAGGAATTGTCTTGTTGGTCCTTACTTGCCCTGGCAGCCAGTGCAGATAAAAAGCAAGACTGGGGCTCTGCTCTTTCCTAGCCTTGGAAACAGGCACTCTGCTTTTTCTCACTCTCGCACTCCAAAAAGCAAAATGAAACGTTGCACTCTTTCTCCTCCAAGGAAGGTGCTAGGCAGGAATTGTCTTGCTGGCCCTCACTTGCCCTGGCAGTCATTGCAGATAAGCAGCAAGACTGGGGCTCTGCTCTTTCCTAGCCTTGCAAACAGCCAAAGCAGTTTGTCTCCCTCGTGAGCGCCAAAATGCTAAAATGAAACGTTGCACTCTCTCTCCTCCAAGTAAGGTGCTAGACAGGAATTGTCTCGCTGGTCCTCACTTGCCCTGGCAGTCATTGCAGATAAACAGCAAGACTGGGGCTCTGCTCTTTCCTAGCCTTGCAAACAGCCAAAGCATTTCGTCTCCCTAGTGAGCGCCAAAATGCTAAAATGAAACGTTGCACTCTCTCTCCTCCAAGGAAGGTGCTAGGCAGGAATTGTCTTGCTGGTACTCATTTGCCCTGGTAGTCATTGCAGATAAAGACCAAGACTGGGGCTCTGCTCTTTCCTAGCCTTGCAAACAGGCACTCTGCTTTTTCTCACTCTCGCACTCCAAAAATCAGAATGAAACGTTGCACTCTTTCTCCTCCAAGGAAGGTGCTAGGCAGGAATTGTCTTGCTGGTCCTCACTTGCCCTGGCAGTCATTTCAGATAAACAGCAAGTCTGGGGCTCTGCTCTTTCCTAGCCTTGCAAACAGGCACTCTACTTTTCCTCAATCTCGCACTCCAAAAATCAAAATGAAACGTTGCACTCTCTCTCCTCCAAGGAAGGTGCTAGGCAGGAATTGTCTTGCTGCTCCTCACTTGCCCTGGCAGTCATTGCAGATGAACAGCAAGACTGGGGCTCTGCTCTTTCCTAGCCTTGCAAACAGCCAATGCAGTTCGTCTCCGTCGTGAGCGTAAAAATGCTAAAATGAAACGTTGCACTCTCTCTCCTCCAAGGAAGGTGCTAGGCAGGAATTGTCTTGTTGGTCCTCACTTGCCCTGGCAGCCAGTGCAGATAAAAAGCAAGACTGGGGCTCTGCTCTTTCCTAGCCTTGCAAACAGGCACTCTGCTTTTTCTCACTCTCGCACTCCAAAAAGCAAAATGAAACGTTGCACTCTTTCTCCTCCAAGGAAGGTGCTAGGCAGGAATTGTCTTGCTGGCCCTCACTTGCCCTGGCAGTCATTGCAGATAAACAGCAAGACTGGGGCTCTGCTCTTTCCTAGCCTTGCAAACAGCCAAAGTAGTACGTCTCCCTTGTGAGCGCCAAAATGCTAAAATGAAACGTTGCACTCTCTCTCCTCCAAGGAAGGTGCTAGGCAGGAATTGTCTTGCTGGTACTCATTTGCCCTGGTAGTCATTGCAGATAAAGACCAAGACTGGGGCTCTGCTCTTTCCTAGCCTTGCAAACAGGCACTCTGCTTTTTCTCACTCACGCACTCCAAAAAGTAAAATGAAACGTTGCACTCTTTCTCCTCCAAGGAAGGTGCTAGGCAGGAATTGTCTTGCTGGTCCTCACTTGCCCTGGCAGTCATTGCAGATAAACACCAAGACTGAGGCTCTGCTCTTTCCTAGCCTTGCAAACAGCCAATGCAGTTCGTCTCCCTCGTGAGCGCCAAAATGCTAAAATGAAACGTTGCACTCTCTCTCCTCCAAGGAAGGTGCTAGGCAGGAATTGTCTCGCTGCTCCTCACTTGCCCTGGCAGTCATTGCAGATAAACAGCAAGACTCGGGCTCTGCTCTTTCGTAGCCTTTGAAACAGGCACTCTGCTTTTTCTCACTCTCGCACTCCAAAAATCAAAATGAAACGTTGCACTCTTTCTCCTCCAATGAAGGTGATAGGCAGGAATTGTCTTGCTGGTCCTCACTTACCCTGGCAGTCATTGCAGATAAGCAGCAAGACTGGGGCTCTGCTCTTTCCTAGCCTTGCAAACAGCCAATGCAGTTCGTCTCCCTCGTGAGCGCCAAAATGCTAAAATGAAGCGTTGCACTCTCTCTCCTCCAAGGAAGGTGCTAGGCAGGAATTCTCTTGCTGGTCCTCACTTGCCCTGGCAGTCATTGCAGATAAACAGCAAGACTGGGGCTCTGCTCTTTCCTAGCCTTGCAAACAGACAATGCAGTTCATCTCCGTCGTGAGCGTAAAAATGCTAAAATGAAACGTTGCACTCTCTCTCCTCCAAGGAAGGTGCTAGGCAGGAATTGTCTTGCTGGTGCTCACTTGCCATGGCAGCCAGTGCAGATAAACAGCAAGACTGGGGCTCTGCTCTTTCCTAGCCTTGCAAACAGGCACTCTGCTTATTCTCACTCACGCACTCCAAAAAGCAAAATGAAACGTTGCACTCTCTCTCCTCCAAGGAAGGTGCTAGGCAGGAATTGTCTTGCTGGTCCTCACTTGCCCTGGCAGTCATTGCAGATAAACAGCAAGACTCGGGCTCTGCTCTTTCATAGCCTTGCAAACAGCCAAAGCAGTTTGTCTCCCTCGTGAGCGCCAAAATGCTAAAATGAAACGTTGCACTCTCTCTCCTCCAAGGAAGGTGCTAGGCAGGAATTGTCTTGCTGGTCCTCACTTGCCCTGGCAGTCATTGCAGATAAACAGCAAGACTCGGGCTCTGCTCTTTCCTAGCCTTGCAAACAGCCAAAGCAGTTTCTCTCCCTCGTGAGCGCCAAAATGCTAAAATGAAACGTTGCACTCTCTCTCCTCCAAGGAAGGTGCTAGGCAGGAATTGTCTTGCTGGTCCTCACTTGCCCTGGCAGTCATTGCAGATAAACAGCAAGACTCGGGCTCTGCTCTTTCCTAGCCTTGCAAACAGCCAAAGCAGATTGTCTCGCTCATGAGTGGTAAAACGCTAAAATGAAACGTTGCACTCTCTCTCCTCCAAGGAAGGTGCTAGGCAGGAATTGTCTTGCTGGTCCTCACTTGCCCTGGCAGTTATTGCAGATAAACAGCAAGACTGGGGCTCTGCTCTTTCCTAGCCTTGCAAACAGCCAAAGCAGTTTGTCTCCCTCGTGAGCGCCAAAATGCTAAAATCAAACGTTGCACTCTCTCTCCTCCAAGGAAGGTGCTAGGCAGGAATTGTCTTGCTGGTCCTCACTTGCTCTGGCAGTTATTGCAGATAAACAGCAAGAGTCGGGCTCTGCTCTTTCCTAGCCTTGCAAACAGGCACTCTGCTTTTTCTCACTCTCGCACTCTAAAAAGCAAAATGAAACGTTGCACTCTCTCTCCTCCAAGGAAGGTGCTAGGCAGGAATTGTCTTGCTGGTCCTCACTTGCCCTGGCAGTCATGGCAGATAAACAGCAAGACTGGGGCTCTGCTCTTTCCTAGCCTTGCAAATAGCCAAAGCAGTTTGTCTCGCTCGTGAGCGGCAAAATGCTAAAATGAAACGTTGCACTCTCTCTCCTCCAAGGAAGGTGCTAGGCAGGAATTGTCTTGCTGGTCCTCACTTGCCCTGGCAGTCATTGCAGATAAACAGCAAGACTCGGGCTCTGCTCTTTCCTAGCCTTGCAAACAGCCAAAGCAGTTTCTCTCCCTCTTGAGCGCCAAAATGCTAAAATGAAACGTTGCACTCTCTCTCCTCCAAGGAAGGTGCTAGGCAGGAATTGTCTTGCTGGTCCTTACTTGCCCTGGCAGTTATTGCAGATAAACAGCAAGACTCGGGCTCTGCTCTTTCGTAGCCTTGCAAACAGCCAAAGCAGATTGTCTCGCTCATGAGTGGTAAAACGCTAAAATGAAACGTTGCACTCTCTCTCCTCCAAGGAAGGTGCTAGGCAGGAATTGTCTTGCTGGTCCTCACTTGCCCTGGCAGTCATTGCAGATAAACAGCAAGACTCGGGCTCTGCTCTTTCCTAGCCTTGCAAACAGGCACTCTGCTTTTTCTCACTCTCGCACTCCAAAAAGCAAAATGAAACGTGGCACTCTCTCTCCTCCAAGGAAGGTGCTAGGCAGGAATTGTCTTGCTGGTCCTCACTTGCCCTGGCAGTTATTGCAGATAAACAGCAAGACTGGGGCTCTGCTCTTTCCTAGCCTTGCAAACAGCCAAAGCAGTTTGTCTCCCTCGTGAGCGCCAAAATGCTAAAATCAAACGTTGCACTCTCTCTCCTCCAAGGAAGGTGCTAGGCAGGAATTGTCTTGCTGGTCCTCACTTGCTCTGGCAGTTATTGCAGATAAACAGCAAGACTCGGGCTCTGCTCTTTCCTAGCCTTGCAAACAGGCACTCTTCTTTTTCTCACTCTCGCACTCTAAAAAGCAAAATGAAACGTTGCACTCTCTCTCCTCCAAGGAAGGTGCTAGGCAGGAATTGTCTTGCTGGTCCTCACTTGCCCTGGCAGTCATTGCAGATAAACAGCAAGACTGGGGCTCTGCTCTTTCCTAGCCTTGCAAACAGCCAAAGCAGTTTGTCTCGCTCGTGAGCGGCAAAATGCTAAAATGAAACGTTGCACTCTCTCTCCTCCAAGGAAGGTGCTAGGCAGGAATTGTCTTGCTGGTCCTCACTTGCCCTGGCAGTCATTGCAGATAAACAGCAAGACTCGGGCTCTGCTCTTTCGTAGCCTTGCAAACAGCCAAAGCAGTTTGTCTCGCTCATGAGTGCTAAAATGCTAAAATGAAACGTTGCACTCTCTCTCCTCCAAGGAAGGTGCTAGGCAGGAATTGTCTTGCTGCTCCTCACTTGCCCTGGCAGTCATTGCAGATAATCAGCAAGACTCGGGCTCTGCTCTTTCCTAGCCTTGCAAACAGCCAAAGCAGTTTGTCTCCCTCGTGAGCGCCAAAATGCTAAAATGAAACGTTGCACTCTCACTCCTCCAAGGAAGGTGCTAGGCAGGAATTGTCTTGCTGCTCCTCACTTGCCCTGGCAGACATTGCAGATAAACAGCAAGACTCGGGCTCTGCTCTTTCCTAGCCTTGCAAACAGGCACTCTGCTTTTTCTCACTCTCGGACTCCAAAAACCAAAATGAAACTTTGCACTCTCTCAACTCCAAGGAAGGTGCTAGGCAGGAATTGTCTTGCTGGTCCTCACTTCCCCTGGCAGTCATTGCAGATAAACAGCAAGACTCGGGCTCTGCTCTTTCCTAGCCTTGCAAACAGCCAAAGCAGTTTGTCTCGCTCGTGAGCGCCAAAATGCTAAAATCAAACGTTGCACTCTCTCTCCTCCAAGGAAGGTGCTAGGCAGGAATTGTCTTGCTGGTCCTCACTTGCCCTGGCAGTCATTGCAGATAAACAGCAAGACTCGGGCTCTGCTCTTTCCTAGCCTTGCAAACAGGCACTCTGCTTTTTCTCACTCTCGCACTCCAAAAAGCAAAATGAAACGTTGTACACTCTCTCCTCCAAAGAAGGTGCTAGGCAGGAATTGTCTTGCTGCTCCTCACTTGCCCTGGCAGTCATTGAAGATAAACAGCAAGACTCGGGCTCTGCTCTTTCCTAGCCTTGCAAAGAGCCAAAGCAGTTTGTCTCCCTCGTGAGCGCCAAAATGCTAAAATGAAACGTTGCACTCTCTCTCCTCCAAGGAAGGTGCTAGGCAGGAATTATCTTGCTGGTCCTCACTTGCCCTGGCAGTGATTGCAGATAAACAGCAAGACTCGGGCTCTGCTCTTTCATAGCCTTGCAAACAGCCAAAGCAGTTTGTCTCGCTCGTGAGCGCCAAAATGCTAAAATGAAACGTTGCACTCTCTCTCCTCCAAGGAAGGTGCTAGGCAGGAATTGTCTTGCTGGTCCTTACTTGCCCTGGCAGTCATTGCAGATAAACAGCAAGACTCGGGCTCTGCTCTTTCCTAGCCTTGCAAACAGCCAAAGCAGATTGTCTCGCTCATGAGTGGTAAAACGCTAAAATGAAACGTTGCACTCTCTCTCCTCCAAGGAAGGTGCTAGGCAGGAATTGTCTTGCTGGTCCTCACTTGCCCTGGCAGTCATTGCAGATAAACAGCAAGACTCGGGCTCTGCTCTTTCCTAGCCTTGCAAACAGGCACTCTGCTTTTTCTCACTCTCGCACTCCAAAAAGCAAAATGAAACGTGGCACTCTCTCTCCTCCAAGGAAGGTGCTAGGCAGGAATTGTCTTGCTGGTCCTCACTTGCCCTGGCAGTTATTGCAGATAAACAGCAAGACTGGGGCTCTGCTCTTTCCTAGCCTTGCAAACAGCCAAAGCAGTTTGTCTCCCTCGTGAGCGCCAAAATGCTAAAATGAAACGTTGCACTCTCTCTCCTCCAAGGAAGCTGCTAGGCAGGAATTGTCTTGCTGGTCCTCACTTGCCCTGGCAGTCATTGCAGATAAACAGCAAGAGTGGGGCTCTGCTCTTTCCTAGCCTTGCAAACAGCCAAAGCAGTTTGTCTCGCTCGTGAGCGCCAAAATGCTAAAATCAATCGTTGCACTCTCTCTCCTCCAAGGAAGGTGCTAGGCAGGAATTGTCTTGCTGGTCCTCACTTGCTCTGGCAGTTATTGCAGATAAACAGCAAGACTCGGGCTCTGCTCTTTCCTAGCCTTGCAAACAGCCAAAGCAGATTGTCTCGCTCATGAGTGCTAAAACGCTAAAATGAAACGTTGCACTCTCTCTCCTCCAAGGAAGGTGCTAGGCAGGAATTGTCTTGCTGCTCCTCACTTGCCCTGGCAGTCATTGCAGATAAACAGCAAGACTCGGGCTCTGCTCTTTCCTATCCTTGCAAACAGGCAAAGCAGTTTGTCTCCCTCGTGAGCGCCAAAATGCTAAAATGAAACGTTGCACTCTCTCTCCTCCAAGGAAGGTGCTAGGCAGGAATTGTCTTGCTGGTCCTCACTTGCCCTGGCAGTCATTGCAGATAAACAGCAAGACTCGGGCTCTGCTCTTTCCTAGCCTTGCAAACAGGCACTCTGCTTTTTCACACTCTCGCACTCCAAAAAACAAAATGAAACGTGGCACTCTCTCTCCTCCAAGGAAGGTGCTAGGCAGGAATTGTCTTGCTGGTCCTCACTTGCCCTGGCAGTCATTGCAGATAAACAGCAAGACTCGGGCTCTGCTCTTTCATAGCCTTGCAAACAGCCAAAGCAGTTTGTCTCCCTCGTGAGCGCCAAAATGCTAAAATGAAACGTTGCACTCTCTCTCCTCCAAGGAAGGTGCTAGGCAGGAATTGTCTTGCTGGTCCTCACTTGCCCTGGCAGTCATTGCAGATAAACAGCAAGACTCGGGCTCTGCTCTTTCCTAGCCTTGCAAACAGCCAAAGCAGTTTCTCTCCCTCGTGAGCGCCAAAATGCTAAAATGAAACGTTGCACTCTCTCTCCTCCAAGGAAGGTGCTAGGCAGGAATTGTCTTGCTGGTCCTCACTTGCCCTGGCAGTCATTGCAGATAAACAGCAAGACTCGGGCTCTGCTCTTTCCTAGCCTTGCAAACAGCCAAAGCAGATTGTCTCGCTCATGAGTGGTAAAACGCTAAAATGAAACGTTGCACTCTCTCTCCTCCAAGGAAGGTGCTAGGCAGGAATTGTCTTGCTGGTCCTCACTTGCCCTGGCAGTTATTGCAGATAAACAGCAAGACTGGGGCTCTGCTCTTTCCTAGCCTTGCAAACAGCCAAAGCAGTTTGTCTCCCTCGTGAGCGCCAAAATGCTAAAATCAAACGTTGCACTCTCTCTCCTCCAAGGAAGGTGCTAGGCAGGAATTGTCTTGCTGGTCCTCACTTGCTCTGGCAGTTATTGCAGATAAACAGCAAGAGTCGGGCTCTGCTCTTTCCTAGCCTTGCAAACAGGCACTCTGCTTTTTCTCACTCTCGCACTCTAAAAAGCAAAATGAAACGTTGCACTCTCTCTCCTCCAAGGAAGGTGCTAGGCAGGAATTGTCTTGCTGGTCCTCACTTGCCCTGGCAGTCATGGCAGATAAACAGCAAGACTGGGGCTCTGCTCTTTCCTAGCCTTGCAAATAGCCAAAGCAGTTTGTCTCGCTCGTGAGCGGCAAAATGCTAAAATGAAACGTTGCACTCTCTCTCCTCCAAGGAAGGTGCTAGGCAGGAATTGTCTTGCTGGTCCTCACTTGCCCTGGCAGTCATTGCAGATAAACAGCAAGACTCGGGCTCTGCTCTTTCCTAGCCTTGCAAACAGCCAAAGCAGTTTCTCTCCCTCTTGAGCGCCAAAATGCTAAAATGAAACGTTGCACTCTCTCTCCTCCAAGGAAGGTGCTAGGCAGGAATTGTCTTGCTGGTCCTTACTTGCCCTGGCAGTTATTGCAGATAAACAGCAAGACTCGGGCTCTGCTCTTTCGTAGCCTTGCAAACAGCCAAAGCAGATTGTCTCGCTCATGAGTGGTAAAACGCTAAAATGAAACGTTGCACTCTCTCTCCTCCAAGGAAGGTGCTAGGCAGGAATTGTCTTGCTGGTCCTCACTTGCCCTGGCAGTCATTGCAGATAAACAGCAAGACTCGGGCTCTGCTCTTTCCTAGCCTTGCAAACAGGCACTCTGCTTTTTCTCACTCTCGCACTCCAAAAAGCAAAATGAAACGTGGCACTCTCTCTCCTCCAAGGAAGGTGCTAGGCAGGAATTGTCTTGCTGGTCCTCACTTGCCCTGGCAGTTATTGCAGATAAACAGCAAGACTGGGGCTCTGCTCTTTCCTAGCCTTGCAAACAGCCAAAGCAGTTTGTCTCCCTCGTGAGCGCCAAAATGCTAAAATCAAACGTTGCACTCTCTCTCCTCCAAGGAAGGTGCTAGGCAGGAATTGTCTTGCTGGTCCTCACTTGCTCTGGCAGTTATTGCAGATAAACAGCAAGACTCGGGCTCTGCTCTTTCCTAGCCTTGCAAACAGGCACTCTTCTTTTTCTCACTCTCGCACTCTAAAAAGCAAAATGAAACGTTGCACTCTCTCTCCTCCAAGGAAGGTGCTAGGCAGGAATTGTCTTGCTGGTCCTCACTTGCCCTGGCAGTCATTGCAGATAAACAGCAAGACTGGGGCTCTGCTCTTTCCTAGCCTTGCAAACAGCCAAAGCAGTTTGTCTCGCTCGTGAGCGGCAAAATGCTAAAATGAAACGTTGCACTCTCTCTCCTCCAAGGAAGGTGCTAGGCAGGAATTGTCTTGCTGGTCCTCACTTGCCCTGGCAGTCATTGCAGATAAACAGCAAGACTCGGGCTCTGCTCTTTCGTAGCCTTGCAAACAGCCAAAGCAGTTTGTCTCGCTCATGAGTGCTAAAATGCTAAAATGAAACGTTGCACTCTCTCTCCTCCAAGGAAGGTGCTAGGCAGGAATTGTCTTGCTGCTCCTCACTTGCCCTGGCAGTCATTGCAGATAATCAGCAAGACTCGGGCTCTGCTCTTTCCTAGCCTTGCAAACAGCCAAAGCAGTTTGTCTCCCTCGTGAGCGCCAAAATGCTAAAATGAAACGTTGCACTCTCACTCCTCCAAGGAAGGTGCTAGGCAGGAATTGTCTTGCTGCTCCTCACTTGCCCTGGCAGACATTGCAGATAAACAGCAAGACTCGGGCTCTGCTCTTTCCTAGCCTTGCAAACAGGCACTCTGCTTTTTCTCACTCTCGGACTCCAAAAACCAAAATGAAACTTTGCACTCTCTCAACTCCAAGGAAGGTGCTAGGCAGGAATTGTCTTGCTGGTCCTCACTTCCCCTGGCAGTCATTGCAGATAAACAGCAAGACTCGGGCTCTGCTCTTTCCTAGCCTTGCAAACAGCCAAAGCAGTTTGTCTCGCTCGTGAGCGCCAAAATGCTAAAATCAAACGTTGCACTCTCTCTCCTCCAAGGAAGGTGCTAGGCAGGAATTGTCTTGCTGGTCCTCACTTGCCCTGGCAGTCATTGCAGATAAACAGCAAGACTCGGGCTCTGCTCTTTCCTAGCCTTGCAAACAGGCACTCTGCTTTTTCTCACTCTCGCACTCCAAAAAGCAAAATGAAACGTTGTACACTCTCTCCTCCAAAGAAGGTGCTAGGCAGGAATTGTCTTGCTGCTCCTCACTTGCCCTGGCAGTCATTGAAGATAAACAGCAAGACTCGGGCTCTGCTCTTTCCTAGCCTTGCAAAGAGCCAAAGCAGTTTGTCTCCCTCGTGAGCGCCAAAATGCTAAAATGAAACGTTGCACTCTCTCTCCTCCAAGGAAGGTGCTAGGCAGGAATTATCTTGCTGGTCCTCACTTGCCCTGGCAGTGATTGCAGATAAACAGCAAGACTCGGGCTCTGCTCTTTCATAGCCTTGCAAACAGCCAAAGCAGTTTGTCTCGCTCGTGAGCGCCAAAATGCTAAAATGAAACGTTGCACTCTCTCTCCTCCAAGGAAGGTGCTAGGCAGGAATTGTCTTGCTGGTCCTTACTTGCCCTGGCAGTCATTGCAGATAAACAGCAAGACTCGGGCTCTGCTCTTTCCTAGCCTTGCAAACAGCCAAAGCAGATTGTCTCGCTCATGAGTGGTAAAACGCTAAAATGAAACGTTGCACTCTCTCTCCTCCAAGGAAGGTGCTAGGCAGGAATTGTCTTGCTGGTCCTCACTTGCCCTGGCAGTCATTGCAGATAAACAGCAAGACTCGGGCTCTGCTCTTTCCTAGCCTTGCAAACAGGCACTCTGCTTTTTCTCACTCTCGCACTCCAAAAAGCAAAATGAAACGTGGCACTCTCTCTCCTCCAAGGAAGGTGCTAGGCAGGAATTGTCTTGCTGGTCCTCACTTGCCCTGGCAGTTATTGCAGATAAACAGCAAGACTGGGGCTCTGCTCTTTCCTAGCCTTGCAAACAGCCAAAGCAGTTTGTCTCCCTCGTGAGCGCCAAAATGCTAAAATGAAACGTTGCACTCTCTCTCCTCCAAGGAAGCTGCTAGGCAGGAATTGTCTTGCTGGTCCTCACTTGCCCTGGCAGTCATTGCAGATAAACAGCAAGAGTGGGGCTCTGCTCTTTCCTAGCCTTGCAAACAGCCAAAGCAGTTTGTCTCGCTCGTGAGCGCCAAAATGCTAAAATCAATCGTTGCACTCTCTCTCCTCCAAGGAAGGTGCTAGGCAGGAATTGTCTTGCTGGTCCTCACTTGCTCTGGCAGTTATTGCAGATAAACAGCAAGACTCGGGCTCTGCTCTTTCCTAGCCTTGCAAACAGCCAAAGCAGATTGTCTCGCTCATGAGTGCTAAAACGCTAAAATGAAACGTTGCACTCTCTCTCCTCCAAGGAAGGTGCTAGGCAGGAATTGTCTTGCTGCTCCTCACTTGCCCTGGCAGTCATTGCAGATAAACAGCAAGACTCGGGCTCTGCTCTTTCCTATCCTTGCAAACAGGCAAAGCAGTTTGTCTCCCTCGTGAGCGCCAAAATGCTAAAATGAAACGTTGCACTCTCTCTCCTCCAAGGAAGGTGCTAGGCAGGAATTGTCTTGCTGGTCCTCACTTGCCCTGGCAGTCATTGCAGATAAACAGCAAGACTCGGGCTCTGCTCTTTCCTAGCCTTGCAAACAGGCACTCTGCTTTTTCACACTCTCGCACTCCAAAAAACAAAATGAAACGTGGCACTCTCTCTCCTCCAAGGAAGGTGCTAGGCAGGAATTGTCTTGCTGGTCCTCACTTGCCCTGGCAGTCATTGCAGATAAACAGCAAGACTCGGGCTCTGCTCTTTCCTAGCCTTGCAAACAGCCAAAGCAGTTTGTCTCCCTCGTGAGCGCCAAACTGCTAAAATAAAACGTTGCACTCTCTCTCCTCCAAGGAAGGTGCTAGGCAGGAATTGTCTTGCTGGTCCTCACTTGCCCTGGCAGTCACTGCAGGTAAACAGCAAGACTGGGGCTCTGCTCTTTCCTAGCCTTGCAAACAGCCAAAGCAGTTTGTCTCGCTCGTGAGCGCCAAAATGCTAAAATGAAACGTTGCACTCTCTCTCCTCCAAGGAAGGTGCTAGGCAGGAATTGTCTTGCTGGTCCTCACTTGCCCTGGCAGTTATTGCAGATAAACAGCAAGACTCGGGCTCTGCTCTTTCGTAGCCTTGCAAACAGCCAAAGCAGTTTGTCTCCCTCGTGAGCGCCAAAATGCTAAAATGAAACGTTGCACTCTCTCTCCTCCAAGGAAGCTGCTAGGCAGGAATTGTCTTGCTGCTCCTCACTTGCCCTGGCAGTCATTGCAGATAAACAGCAAGAGTGGGGCTCTGCTCTTTCCTAGCCTTGCAAACAGCCAAAGCAGTTTGTCTCGCTCGTGAGCGCCAAAATGCTAAAATCAAACGTTGCACTCTCTCTCCTCCAAGGAAGGTGCTAGGCAGGAATTGTCTTGCTGGTCCTCACTTGCCCTGGCATTTATTGCAGATAAACAGCAAGACTCGGGCTCTGCTCTTTCCTAGCCTTGCAAACAGGCACTCTGCTTTTTCTCACTCTCGCACTCCAAAAAGCAAAATGAAACGTTGCACTCTCTCTCCTCCAAGGAAGGTGCTAGGCAGGAATTGTCTTGCTGGTCCTCACTTCCCCTGGCATTCATTGCACATAAACAGCAAGACTCGGGCTCTGCTCTTTCCTAGCCTTGCAAACAGCCAAAGCAGTTTGTCTCCCTCGTGAGCGCCAAAATGCTAAAATGAAACGTTGCACTCTCTCTCCTCCAAGGAAGGTGCTAGGCAGGAATTGTCTTGCTGGTCCTCACTTGCCCTGGCAGTCATTGCAGATAAACAGCAAGACTCGGGCTCTGCTCTTTCCTAGCCTTGCAAACAGCCAAAGCAGTTTGTCTCCCTCGTGAGCGCCAAAATGCTAAAATGAAACGTTGCACTCTCTCTCCTCCAAGGAAGGTGCTAGGCAGGAATTGTCTTGCTGGTCCTTACTTGCCCTGGCAGTCATTGCAGATAACAGCAAGACTGGGGCTCTGCTCTTTCCTAGCCTTGCAAACAGCCAAAGCATTTTGTCTCGCTCGTGAGCGGCAAAATGCTAAAATGAAACGTTGCACTCTCTCTCCTCCAAGGAAGGTGCTAGGCAGGAATTGTCTTGCTGGTCCTCACTTGCCCTGGCAGTCATTGCAGATAAACAGCAAGACTCGGGCTCTGCTCTTTCCTAGCCTTGCAAACAGCCAAAGAAGTTTGTCTCCCTCGTGAGCGCCAAAATGCTAAAATGAAACGTTGCGCTCTCTCTCCTCCAAGGAAGGTGCTAGGCAGGAATTGTCTTGCTGGTCCTCACTTGCCCTGGCAGTTATTGCAGATAAACAGCAAGACTCGGGCTCTGCTCTTTCCTAGCCTTGCAAACAGCCAAAGCAGTTTGTCTCGCTCGTGAGCGCCACAATGCTAAAATGAAACGTTGCACTCTCTCTCCTCCAAGGAAGGTGCTAGGCAGGAATTGTCTTGCTGGTCCTCACTTGCCCTGGCAGTCATTGCAGTTAAACAGCAAGACTCGGGCTCTGCTCTTTCCTAGCCTTGCAAACAGCCAAAGCAGTTTGTCTCCCTCGTGAGCGCCAAAATGCTAAAATGAAACGTTGCACTCTCTCTCCTCCAAGGAAGGTGCTAGGCAGGAATTGTCTTGCTGGTCCTCACTTGCCCTGGCAGTTATTGCAGATAAACAGCAGGACTCGGGCTCTGCTCTTTCCTAGCCTTGCAAACAGGCACTCTGCTTTTTCTCACTCTCGCACTCCAAAAAGCAAAATGAAACGTTGCACTCTCTCTCCTCCAAGGAAGGTGCTAGGCAGGAATTGTCTTGCTGGTCCTCACTTCCCCTGGCATTCATTGCAGATAAACAGCAAGACTCGGGCTCTGCTCTTTCCTAGCCTTGCAAACAGCCAAAGCAGTTTGTCTCCCTCGTGAGCGCCAAAATGCTAAAATGAAACGTTGCACTCTCTCTCCTCCAAGGAAGGTGCTAGGCAGGAATTGTCTTGCTGGTCCTCACTTGCCCTGGCAGTCACTGCAGGTAAACAGCAAGACTGGGGCTCTGCTCTTTCCTAGCCTTGCAAACAGCCAAAGCATTTTGTCTCGCTCGTGAGCGCCAAAATGCTAAAATGAAACGTTGCACTCTCTCTCCTCCAAGGAAGGTGCTAGGCAGGAATTGTCTTGCTGGTCCTCACTTGCCCCGGCAGTTATTGCAGATAAACAGCAAGACTCGGGCTCTGCTCTTTCCAAGCCTTGCTAACAGCCAAAGCAGTTTGTCTCCCTCGTGAGCGCCAAAATGCTAAAATGAAACGTTGCACTCTCTCTCCTCCAAGGAAGCTGCTAGGCAGGAATTGTCTTGCTGGTCCTCACTTGCCCTGGCAGTCATTGCAGATAAACAGCAAGAGTGGGGCTCTGCTCTTTCCTAGCCTTGCAAACAGCCAAAGCAGTTTGTCTCCCTCGTGAGCGCCAAAATGCTAAAATCAAACGTTGCACTCTCTCTCCTCCAAGGAAGGTGCTAGGCAGTAATTGTCTTGCTGGTCCTCACTTGCCCTGGCAGTTATTGCAGATAAACAGCAAGACTGGGGCTCTGCTCTTTCCTAGCCTTGCAAACAGGCACTCTGCTTTTTCTCACTCTCGCACTCCAAAAAGCAAAATGAAACGTTGCACTCTCTCTCCTCCAAGGAAGGTGCTAGGCAGGAATTGTCTTGCTGGTCCTCACTTGCCCTGGCAGTCATTGCAGATAAACAGAAAGACTCGGGCTCTGCTCTTTCCTAGCCTTGCAAACAGCCAAAGTAGTTTGTCTCCCTCGTGAGCGGCAAAATGCTAAAATGAAACGTTGCACTCTCTCTCCTCCAAGGAAGGTGCTAGGCAGGAATTTTCTTGCTGGTCCTCACTTGCCCTGGCAGTCATTGCAGATAAACAGCAAGACTCGGGCTCTGCTCTTTCCTAGCCTTGCAAAGAGCCAAAGCAGTTTGTCTCGCTCGTGAGCGCCAAAATGCTAAAATGAAACGTTGCACTCTCTCTCCTCCAAGGAAGGTGCTAGGCAGGAATTTTCTTGCTGGTCCTCACTTGCCCTGGCAGTCATTGCAGATAAACAGCAAGACTCGGGCTCTGCTCTTTCCTAGCGTTGCAAAAAGCCAAAGCAGTTTGTCTCGCTCGTGAGCGCCACAATGCTAAAATGAAACGTTGCACTCTCTCTCCTCCAAGGAAGGTGCTAGGCAGGAATTGTCTTGCTGGTCCTAACTTGCCCTGGCAGTCATTGCAGATAAACAGCAAGACTCGGGCTCTGCTCTTTCCTAGCCTTGCAAACAGCCAAAGCAGTTTGTCTCGCTCGTGAGCGCCAAAATGCTAAAATGAAACGTTGCACTCTCTCTCCTCCAAGGAAGGTGCTAGGCAGGAATTTTCTTGCTGGTCCTCACTTGCCCTTGCAGTCACTGCAGGTAAACACCAAGACTGGGGCTCTGCTCTTTCCTAGCCTTGCAAACAGCCAAAGCAGTTTCTCTCCCTCGTGAGCGCCAAAATGCTAAAATGAAACGTTGCACTCTCTCTCCTCCAAGGAAGGTGCTAGGCAGGAATTGTCTTGCTGGTCCTCACTTGCCCTGGCAGTCATTGCAGATAAACAGAAAGACTCGGGCTCTGCTCTTTCCTAGCCTTGCAAACAGCCAAAGCAGTTTGTCTCCCTCGTGAGCGCCAAAATGCTAAAATGAAACGTTGCACTCTCTCTCCTCCAAGGAAGGTGCTAGGCAGGAATTTTCTTGCTGGTCCTCACTTGCCCTGGCAGTCATTGCAGATAAACAGCAAGACTCGGGCTCTGCTCTTTCCTAGCCTTGCAAACAGGCACTCTGCTTTTTCTCACTCTCGCACTCCAAAGAGCAAAATGAAACGTTGCACTCTCTCTCCTCCAAGGAAGGTGCTAGGCAGGAATTGTCTTGCTGGTCCTCACTTCCCCTGGCATTCATTGCAGATAAACAGCAAGACTCGGGCTCTGCTCTTTCCTAGCCTTGCAAACAGCCAAAGCATTTTTTCTCGCTCGTGAGCGCCAAAATGCTAAAATGAAACGTTGCACTCTCTCTCCTCCAAGGAAGGTGCTAGGCAGGAATTGTCTTGCTGGTCCTCACTTGCCCTGGCAGTCACTGCCGGTAAACAGCAAGACTGGGGCTCTGCTCTTTCCTAGCCTTGCAAACAGCCAAAGCACTTTGTCTCGCTCGTGAGCGCCAAAATGCTAAAATGAAACGTTGCACTCTCTCTCCTCCAAGGAAGGTGCTAGGCAGGAATTTTCTTGCTGGTCCTCACTTGCCCTGGCAGTCATTGCAGATAAACAGCAAGACTCGGGCTCTGCTCTTTCCTAGCCTTGCAAACAGCCAAAGCAGTTTGTCTCCCTCTTGAGCGCCAAAATGCTAAAATGAAACGTTGCACTCTCTCTCCTCCAAGGAAGCTGCTAGGCAGGAATTGTCTTGCTGGTCCTCACTTGCCCTGGCAGTCATTGCAGATAAACAGCAAGACTGGGGCTCTGCTCTTTCCTAGCCTTGCAAACAGCCAAAGCAGTTTGTCTCGCTCGTGAGCGCCAAAATGCTAAAATCAAACGTTGCACTCTCTCTCCTCCAAGGAAGGTGCTAGGCAGGAATTGTCTTGCTGGTCCTCACTTGCCCTGGCAGTTATTGCAGATAAACAGCAAGACTCGGGCTCTGCTCTTTCCCAGCCTTGCAAACAGACACTCTACTTTTCCTCACTCTCGCACTCCAAAAATCAAAATGAAACGTTGCACTCTCTCTCCTCCAAGGAAGGTGCTAGGCAGGAATTGTCTTGCTGGTCCTTACTTGCCCTGGCAGTCATTGCAGATAAGCAGCAAGACTGGGGCTCTGCTCCTTCCTAGCCTTGCAAACAGCCAAAGCATTTTGTCTCGCTCGTGAGCGCCAAAATGCTAAAATGAAACGTTGCACTCTCTCTCCTCCAAGGAAGGTGCTAGGCAGTAATTGTCTTGCTGGTCCTCACTTGCCCTGGCAGTTATTGCAGATAAACAGCAAGACTCGGGCTCTGCTCTTTCCTAGCCTTGCAAACAGCCAAAGCAGTTTGTCTCGCTCATGAGTGCTAAAACGCTAAAATGAAACGTTGCACTCTCTCTCCTCCAAAGAAGGTGCTAGACAGGAATTGTCTTGCTGCTCCTCACTTGCCCTGGCAGTCACTGCAGGTAAACACCAAGACTGGGGCTCTGCTCTTTCCTAGCCTTGCAAACAGCCAAAGCATTTTGTCTGGCTCGTGAGCGCCAAAATGCTAAAATGAAACGTTGCACTCTCTCTCCTCCAAGGAAGGTGCTAGGCAGGAATTGTCTTGCTGGTCCTCACTTGCCCTGGCAGTTATTGCAGATAAACAGCAAGACTCGGGCTCTGCTCTTTCCTAGCCTTGCAAACAGCCAAAGCAGTTTGTCTCCCTCGTGAGCGCCAAAATGCTAAAATGAAACGTTGCACTCTCTCTCCTCCAAGGAAGCTGCTAGGCAGGAATTGTCTTGCTGGTCCTCACTTGCCCTGGCAGTCATTGCAGATAAACAGCAAGACTGGGGCTCTGCTCTTTCCTAGCCTTGCAAACAGCCAAAGCAGTTTGTCTCGCTCGTGAGCGCCAAAATGCTAAAATCAAACGTTGCACTCTCTCTCCTCCAAGGAAGGTGCTAGGCAGGAATTTTCTTGCTGGTCCTCACTTGCCCTGGCAGTCATTGCAGATAAACAGCAAGACTCGGGCTCTGCTCTTTCCTAGCCTTGCAAAGAGCCAAAGCAGTTTATCTCGCTCGTGAGCGCCACAATGCTAAAATGAAACGTTGCACTCTCTCTCCTCCAAGGAAGGTGCTAGGCAGGAATTGTCTTGCTGGTCCTAACTTGCCCTGGCAGTCATTGCAGATAAACAGCAAGACTCGGGCTCTGCTCTTTCCTAGCCTTGCAAACAGCCAAAGCAGTTTGTCTCGCTCGTGAGCGCCAAAATGCTAAAATGAAACGTTGCACTCTCTCTCCTCCAAGGAAGGTGCTAGGCAGGAATTTTCTTGCTGGTCCTCACTTGCCCTTGCAGTCACTGCAGGTAAACACCAAGACTGGGGCTCTGCTCTTTCCTAGCCTTGCAAACAGCCAAAGCAGTTTCTCTCCCTCGTGAGCGCCAAAATGCTAAAATGAAACGTTGCACTCTCTCTCCTCCAAGGAAGGTGCTAGGCAGGAATTGTCTTGCTGGTCATCACTTGCCCTGGCAGTCATTGCAGATAAACAGAAAGACTCGGGCTCTGCTCTTTCCTAGCCTTGCAAACAGCCAAAGCAGTTTGTCTCCCTCGTGAGCGCCAAAATGGTAAAATGAAACGTTGCACTCTCTCTCCTCCAAGGAAGGTGCTAGGCAGGAATTTTCTTGCTGGTCCTCACTTGCCCTGGCAGTCATTGCAGATAAACAGCAAGACTCGGGCTCTGCTCTTTCCTAGCCTTGCAAACAGGCACTCTGCTTTTTCTCACTCTCGCACTCCAAAGAGCAAAATGAAACGTTGCACTCTCTCTCCTCCAAGGAAGGTGCTAGGCAGGAATTGTCTTGCTGGTCCTCACTTCCCCTGGCATTCATTGCAGATAAACAGCAAGACTCGGGCTCTGCTCTTTCCTAGCCTTGCAAACAGCCAAAGCATTTTTTCTCGCTCGTGAGCGCCAAAATGCTAAAATGAAACGTTGCACTCTCTCTCCTCCAAGGAAGGTGCTAGGCAGGAATTGTCTTGCTGGTCCTCACTTGCCCTGGCAGTCACTGCCGGTAAACAGCAAGACTGGGGCTCTGCTCTTTCCTAGCCTTGCAAACAGCCAAAGCATTTTGTCTCGCTCGTGAGCGCCAAAATGCTAAAATGAAACGTTGCACTCTCTCTCCTCCAAGGAAGGTGCTAGGCAGGAATTTTCTTGCTGGTCCTCACTTGCCCTGGCAGTCATTGCAGATAAACAGCAAGACTCGGGCTCTGCTCTTTCCTAGCCTTGCAAACAGCCAAAGCAGTTTGTCTCCCTCTTGAGCGCCAAAATGCTAAAATGAAACGTTGCACTCTCTCTCCTCCAAGGAAGGTGCTAGGCAGGAATTGTCTTGCTGGTCCTCACTTGCCCTGGCAGTCATTGCAGATAAACAGCAAGACTGGGGCTCTGCTCTTTCCTAGCCTTGCAAACAGCCAAAGCAGTTTGTCTCGCTCGTGAGCGCCAAAATGCTAAAATCAAACGTTGCACTCTCTCTCCTCCAAGGAAGGTGCTAGGCAGGAATTGTCTTGCTGGTCCTCACTTGCCCTGGCAGTTATTGCAGATAAACAGCAAGACTCGGGCTCTGCTCTTTCCCAGCCTTGCAAACAGACACTCTACTTTTCCTCACTCTCGCACTCCAAAAATCAAAATGAAACGTTGCACTCTCTCTCCTCCAAGGAAGGTGCTAGGCAGGAATTGTCTTGCTGGTCCTTACTTGCCCTGGCAGTCATTGCAGATAAACAGCAAGACTGGGGCTCTGCTCCTTCCTAGCCTTGCAAACAGCCAAAGCATTTTGTCTCGCTCGTGAGCGCCAAAATGCTAAAATGAAACGTTGCACTCTCTCTCCTCCAAGGAAGGTGCTAGGCAGTAATTGTCTTGCTGGTCCTCACTTGCCCTGGCAGTTATTGCAGATAAACAGCAAGACTCGGGCTCTGCTCTTTCCTAGCCTTGCAAACAGCCAAAGCAGTTTGTCTCGCTCGTGAGCGCCAAAATGCTAAAATGAAACGTTGCACTCTCTCTCCTCCAAAGAAGGTGCTAGACAGGAATTGTCTTGCTGCTCCTCACTTGCCCTGGCAGTCACTGCAGGTAAACACCAAGACTGGGGCTCTGCTCTTTCCTAGCCTTGCAAACAGCCAAAGCATTTTGTCTGGCTCGTGAGCGCCAAAATGCTAAAATGAAACGTTGCACTCTCTCTCCTCCAAGGAAGGTGCTAGGCAGGAATTGTCTTGCTGGTCCTCACTTGCCCTGGCAGTTATTGCAGATAAACAGCAAGACTCGGGCTCTGCTCTTTCCTAGCCTTGCAAACAGCCAAAGCAGTTTGTCTCCCTCGTGAGCGCCAAAATGCTAAAATGAAACGTTGCACTCTCTCTCCTCCAAGGAAGCTGCTAGGCAGGAATTGTCTTGCTGGTCCTCACTTGCCCTGGCAGTCATTGCAGATAAACAGCAAGACTGGGGCTCTGCTCTTTCCTAGCCTTGCAAACAGCCAAAGCAGTTTGTCTCGCTCGTGAGCGCCAAAATGCTAAAATCAAACGTTGCACTCTCTCTCCTCCAAGGAAGGTGCTAGGCAGGAATTGTCTTGCTGGTCCTCACTTGCCCTGGCAGTTATTGCAGATAAACAGCAAGACTCGGGCTCTGCTCTTTCCCAGCCTTGCAAACAGGCACTCTGCTTTTTCTCACTCTCGCACTCCAAAAAGCAAAATGAAACGTTGCACTCTCTCTCCTCCAAGGAAGGTGCTAGGCAGGAATTGTCTTGCTGGTCCTCACTTGCCCTGGCAGTCACTGCAGGTAAACAGCAAGACTGGGGCTCTGCTCTTTCCTAGCCTTGCAAACAGCCAAAGCATTTTGTCTCGCTCGTGAGCGGCAAAATGCTAAAATGAAACGTTGCACTCTCTCTCCTCCAAGGAAGGGGCTAGGCAGGAATTGTCTTGCTGGTCCTCACTTGCCCTGGCAGTCATTGCAGATAAACAGCAAGACTCGGGCTCTGCTCTTTCGTAGCCTTGCAAACAGCCAAAGCAGTTTGTCTCCCTCGTGAGCGCCAAAATGCTAAAATGAAACGTTGCACTCTCTCTCCTCCAAGGAAGGTGCTAGGCAGGAATTGTCTTGCTGGTCCTTACTTGCCCTGGCAGTCATTGCAGATAAACAGCAAGACTGGGGCTCTGCTCCTTCCTAGCCTTGCAAACAGCCAAAGCATTTTGTCTCGCTCGTGAGCGCCAAAATGCTAAAATGAAACGTTGCACTCTCTCTCCTCCAAGGAAGGTGCTAGGCAGTAATTGTCTTGCTGGTCCTCACTTGCCCTGGCAGTTATTGCAGATAAACAGCAAGACTCGGGCTCTGCTCTTTCCTAGCCTTGCAAACAGCCAAAGCAGTTTGTCTCGCTCATGAGTGCTAAAACGCTAAAATGAAACGTTGCACTCTCTCTCCTCCAAAGAAGGTGCTAGACAGGAATTGTCTTGCTGCTCCTCACTTGCCCTGGCAGTCATTGCAGATAAACAGCAAGACTCGGGCTCTGCTCTTTCCTAGCCTTGCAAAAGCCAAAGCAGTTTGTCTCCCTCGTGAGCGCCAAAATGCTAAAATAAAACGTTGCACTCTCTCTCCTCCAAGGAAGGTGCTAGGCAGGAATTGTCTTGCTGGTCCTCACTTGCCCTGGCAGTTATTGCAGATAAACAGCAAGACTCGGGCTCTGCTCTTTCCTAGCCTTGCAAACAGCCAAAGCAGTTTGTCTCCCTCGTGAGCGCCAAAATGCTAAAATGAAACGTTGCACTCTCTCTCCTCCAAGGAAGCTGCTAGGCAGGAATTGTCTTGCTGGTCCTCACTTGCCCTGGCAGTCATTGCAGATAAACAGCAAGACTGGGGCTCTGCTCTTTCCTAGCCTTGCAAACAGCCAAAGCAGTTTGTCTCGCTCGTGAGCGCCAAAATGCTAAAATCAAACGTTGCACTCTCTCTCCTCCAAGGAAGGTGCTAGGCAGGAATTGTCTTGCTGGTCCTCACTTGCCCTGGCAGTTATTGCAGATAAACAGCAAGACTCGGGCTCTGCTCTTTCCCAGCCTTGCAAACAGGCACTCTGCTTTTTCTCACTCTCGCACTCCAAAAAGCAAAATGAAACGTTGCACTCTCTCTCCTCCAAGGAAGGTGCTAGGCAGGAATTGTCTTGCTGGTCCTCACTTCCCCTGGCATTCATTGCAGATAAACAGCAAGACTCGGGCTCTGCTCTTTCCTAGCCTTGCAAACAGCCAAAGCAGTTTGTCTCCCTCGTGAGCGCCAAAATGCTAAAATGAAACGTTGCACTCTCTCTCCTCCAAGGAAGGTGCTAGGCAGGAATTTTCTTGCTGGTCCTCACTTGCCCTGGCAGTCACTGCAGGTAAACAGCAAGACTGGGGCTCTGCTCTTTCCTAGCCTTGCAAACAGCCAAAGCATTTTGTCTCGCTCGTGAGCGGCAAAATGCTAAAATGAAACGTTGCACTCTCTCTCCTCCAAGGAAGGGGCTAGGCAGGAATTGTCTTGCTGGTCCTCACTTGCCCTGGCAGTCATTGCAGATAAACAGCAAGACTCGGGCTCTGCTCTTTCGTAGCCTTGCAAACAGCCAAAGCAGTTTGTCTCCCTCGTGAGCGCCAAAATGCTAAAATGAAACGTTGCACTCTCTCTCCTCCAAGGAAGGTGCTAGGCAGGAATTGTCTTGCTGGTCCTTACTTGCCCTGGCAGTCATTGCAGATAAACAGCAAGACTGGGGCTCTGCTCCTTCCTAGCCTTGCAAACAGCCAAAGCATTTTGTCTCGCTCGTGAGCGCCAAAATGCTAAAATGAAACGTTGCACTCTCTCTCCTCCAAGGAAGGTGCTAGGCAGTAATTGTCTTGCTGGTCCTCACTTGCCCTGGCAGTTATTGCAGATAAACAGCAAGACTCGGGCTCTGCTCTTTCCTAGCCTTGCAAACAGCCAAAGCAGTTTGTCTCGCTCATGAGTGCTAAAACGCTAAAATGAAACGTTGCACTCTCTCTCCTCCAAAGAAGGTGCTAGACAGGAATTGTCTTGCTGCTCCTCACTTGCCCTGGCAGTCATTGCAGATAAACAGCAAGACTCGGGCTCTGCTCTTTCCTAGCCTTGCAAAAGCCAAAGCAGTTTGTCTCCCTCGTGAGCGCCAAAATGCTAAAATAAAACGTTGCACTCTCTCTCCTCCAAGGAAGGTGCTAGGCAGGAATTGTCTTGCTGGTCCTCACTTGCCCTGGCAGTTATTGCAGATAAACAGCAAGACTCGGGCTCTGCTCTTTCCTAGCCTTGCAAACAGCCAAAGCAGTTTGTCTCCCTCGTGAGCGCCAAAATGCTAAAATGAAACGTTGCACTCTCTCTCCTCCAAGGAAGCTGCTAGGCAGGAATTGTCTTGCTGGTCCTCACTTGCCCTGGCAGTCATTGCAGATAAACAGCAAGACTGGGGCTCTGCTCTTTCCTAGCCTTGCAAACAGCCAAAGCAGTTTGTCTCGCTCGTGAGCGCCAAAATGCTAAAATCAAACGTTGCACTCTCTCTCCTCCAAGGAAGGTGCTAGGCAGGAATTGTCTTGCTGGTCCTCACTTGCCCTGGCAGTTATTGCAGATAAACAGCAAGACTCGGGCTCTGCTCTTTCCCAGCCTTGCAAACAGGCACTCTGCTTTTTCTCACTCTCGCACTCCAAAAAGCAAAATGAAACGTTGCACTCTCTCTCCTCCAAGGAAGGTGCTAGGCAGGAATTGTCTTGCTGGTCCTCACTTCCCCTGGCATTCATTGCAGATAAACAGCAAGACTCGGGCTCTGCTCTTTCCTAGCCTTGCAAACAGCCAAAGCAGTTTGTCTCCCTCGTGAGCGCCAAAATGCTAAAATGAAACGTTGCACTCTCTCTCCTCCAAGGAAGGTGCTAGGCAGGAATTTTCTTGCTGGTCCTCACTTGCCCTGGCAGTCACTGCAGGTAAACAGCAAGACTGGGGCTCTGCTCTTTCCTAGCCTTGCAAACAGCCAAAGCATTTTGTCTCGCTCGTGAGCGGCAAAATGCTAAAATGAAACGTTGCACTCTCTCTCCTCCAAGGAAGGTGCTAGGCAGGAATTGTCTTGCTGGTCCTCACTTGCCCTGGCAGTCATTGCAGATAAACAGCAAGACTCGGGCTCTGCTCTTTCGTAGCCTTGCAAACAGCCAAAGCAGTTTGTCTCCCTCGTGAGCGCCAAAATGCTAAAATGAAACGTTGCACTCTCTCTCCTCCAAGGAAGGTGCTAGGCAGGAATTGTCTTGCTGGTCCTTACTTGCCCTGGCAGTCATTGCAGATAAACAGCAAGACTGGGGCTCTGCTCCTTCCTAGCCTTGCAAACAGCCAAAGCATTTTGTCTCGCTCGTGAGCGCCAAAATGCTAAAATGAAACGTTGCACTCTCTCTCCTCCAAGGAAGGTGCTAGGCAGTAATTGTCTTGCTGGTCCTCACTTGCCCTGGCATTCATTGCAGATAAACAGCACGACTCGGGCTCTGCTCTTTCCTAGCCTTGCAAACAGCCAAAGCAGTTTGTCTCGCTCGTGAGCGCCACAATGCTAAAATGAAACGTTGCACTCTCTCTCCTCCAAGGAAGGTGCTAGGCAGGAATTGTCTTGCTGCTCCTCACTTGCCCTGGCAGTCATTGCAGATAAACAGCAAGACTCGGGCTCTGCTCTTTCCTAGCCTTGCAAACAGCCAAAGCAGTTTGTCTCCCTCGTGAGCGCCAAAATGCTAAAATCAAACGTTGCACTCTCTCTCCTCCAAGGAAGGTGCTAGGCAGGAATTGTCTTGCTGGTCCTCACTTGCCCTGGCAGTCATTGCAGATAAACAGCAAGACTGGGGCTCTGCTCTTTCCTAGCCTTGCAAACAGGCACTCTGCTTTTTCTCACTCTCGCACTCCAAAAAGCAAAATGAAACGTTGCACTCTCTCTCCTCCAAGGAAGGTGCTAGGCAGGAATTGTCTTGCTGGTCCTCACTTGCCCTGGCAGTCATTGCAGATAAACAGAAAGACTCGGGCTCTGCTCTTTCCTAGCCTTGCAAACAGCCAAAGTAGTTTGTCTCCCTCGTGAGCGCCAAAATGCTAAAATGAAACGTTGCACTCTCTCTCCTCCAAGGAAGGTGCTAGGCAGGAATTTTCTTGCTGGTCCTCACTTGCCCTGGCAGTCATTGCAGATAAACAGCAAGACTCGGGCTCTGCTCTTTCCTAGCCTTGCAAAGAGCCAAAGCAGTTTGTCTCGCTCGTGAGCGCCAAAATGCTAAAATGAAACGTTGCACTCTCTCTCCTCCAAGGAAGGTGCTAGGCAGGAATTTTCTTGCTGGTCCTCACTTGCCCTGGCAGTCATTGCAGATAAACAGCAAGACTCGGGCTCTGCTCTTTCCTAGCGTTGCAAAAAGCCAAAGTAGTTTGTCTCGCTCGTGAGCGCCACAATGCTAAAATGAAACGTTGCACTCTCTCTCCTCCAAGGAAGGTGCTAGGCAGGAATTGTCTTGCTGGTCCTAACTTGCCCTGGCAGTCATTGCAGATAAACAGCAAGACTCGGGCTCTGCTCTTTCCTAGCCTTGCAAACAGCCAAAGCAGTTTGTCTCGCTCGTGAGCGCCAAAATGCTAAAATGAAACGTTGCACTCTCTCTCCTCCAAGGAAGGTGCTAGGCAGGAATTTTCTTGCTGGTCCTCACTTGCCCTTGCAGTCACTGCAGGTAAACACCAAGACTGGGGCTCTGCTCTTTCCTAGCCTTGCAAACAGCCAAAGCATTTTGTCTGGCTCGTGAGCGCCAAAATGCTAAAATGAAACGTTGCACTCTCTCTCCTCCAAGGAAGGTGCTAGGCAGGAATTGTCTTGCTGGTCCTCACTTGCCCTGGCAGTCATTGCAGATAAACAGAAAGACTCGGGCTCTGCTCTTTCCTAGCCTTGCAAACAGCCAAAGCAGTTTGTCTCCCTCGTGAGCGCCAAAATGCTAAAATGAAACGTTGCACTCTCTCTCCTCCAAGGAAGGTGCTAGGCAGGAATTTTCTTGCTGGTCCTCACTTGCCCTGGCAGTCATTGCAGATAAACAGCAAGACTCGGGCTCTGCTCTTTCCTAGCCTTGCAAACAGGCACTCTGCTTTTTCTCACTCTCGCACTCCAAAGAGCAAAATGAAACGTTGCACTCTCTCTCCTCCAAGGAAGGTGCTAGGCAGGAATTGTCTTGCTGGTCCTCACTTCCCCTGGCATTCATTGCAGATAAACAGCAAGACTCGGGCTCTGCTCTTTCCTAGCCTTGCAAACAGCCAAAGCATTTTTTCTCGCTCGTGAGCGCCAAAATGCTAAAATGAAACGTTGCACTCTCTCTCCTCCAAGGAAGGTGCTAGGCAGGAATTGTCTTGCTGGTCCTCACTTGCCCTGGCAGTCACTGCCGGTAAACAGCAAGACTGGGGCTCTGCTCTTTCCTAGCCTTGCAAACAGCCAAAGCATTTTGTCTCGCTCGTGAGCGCCAAAATGCTAAAATGAAACGTTGCACTCTCTCTCCTCCAAGGAAGGTGCTAGGCAGGAATTTTCTTGCTGGTCCTCACTTGCCCTGGCAGTCATTGCAGATAAACAGCAAGAGTCGGGCTCTGCTCTTTCCTAGCCTTGCAAACAGCCAAAGCAGTTTGTCTCCCTCTTGAGCGCCAAAATGCTAAAATGAAACGTTGCACTCTCTCTCCTCCAAGGAAGGTGCTAGGCAGGAATTGTCTTGCTGGTCCTCACTTGCCCTGGCAGTCATTGCAGATAAACAGCAAGACTGGGGCTCTGCTCTTTCCTAGCCTTGCAAACAGCCAAAGCAGTTTGTCTCGCTCGTGAGCGCCAAAATGCTAAAATCAAACGTTGCACTCTCTCTCCTCCAAGGAAGGTGCTAGGCAGGAATTGTCTTGCTGGTCCTCACTTGCCCTGGCAGTTATTGCAGATAAACAGCAAGACTCGGGCTCTGCTCTTTCCCAGCCTTGCAAACAGACACTCTACTTTTCCTCACTCTCGCACTCCAAAAATCAAAATGAAACGTTGCACTCTCTCTCCTCCAAGGAAGGTGCTAGGCAGGAATTGTCTTGCTGGTCCTTACTTGCCCTGGCAGTCATTGCAGATAAACAGCAAGACTGGGGCTCTGCTCCTTCCTAGCCTTGCAAACAGCCAAAGCATTTTGTCTCGCTCGTGAGCGCCAAAATGCTAAAATGAAACGTTGCACTCTCTCTCCTCCAAGGAAGGTGCTAGGCAGTAATTGTCTTGCTGGTCCTCACTTGCCCTGGCAGTTATTGCAGATAAACAGCAAGACTCGGGCTCTGCTCTTTCCTAGCCTTGCAAACAGCCAAAGCAGTTTGTCTCGCTCATGAGTGCTAAAACGCTAAAATGAAACGTTGCACTCTCTCTCCTCCAAAGAAGGTGCTAGACAGGAATTGTCTTGCTGCTCCTCACTTGCCCTGGCAGTCACTGCAGGTAAACACCAAGACTGGGGCTCTGCTCTTTCCTAGCCTTGCAAACAGCCAAAGCATTTTGTCTGGCTCGTGAGCGCCAAAATGCTAAAATGAAACGTTGCACTCTCTCTCCTCCAAGGAAGGTGCTAGGCAGGAATTGTCTTGCTGGTCCTCACTTGCCCTGGCAGTTATTGCAGATAAACAGCAAGACTCGGGCTCTGCTCTTTCCTAGCCTTGCAAACAGCCAAAGCAGTTTGTCTCCCTCGTGAGCGCCAAAATGCTAAAATGAAACGTTGCACTCTCTCTCCTCCAAGGAAGCTGCTAGGCAGGAATTGTCTTGCTGGTCCTCACTTGCCCTGGCAGTCATTGCAGATAAACAGCAAGACTGGGGCTCTGCTCTTTCCTAGCCTTGCAAACAGCCAAAGCAGTTTGTCTCGCTCGTGAGCGCCAAAATGCTAAAATCAAACGTTGCACTCTCTCTCCTCCAAGGAAGGTGCTAGGCAGGAATTGTCTTGCTGGTCCTCACTTGCCCTGGCAGTTATTGCAGATAAACAGCAAGACTCGGGCTCTGCTCTTTCCCAGCCTTGCAAACAGGCACTCTGCTTTTTCTCACTCTCGCACTCCAAAAAGCAAAATGAAACGTTGCACTCTCTCTCCTCCAAGGAAGGTGCTAGGCAGGAATTGTCTTGCTGGTCCTCACTTCCCCTGGCATTCATTGCAGATAAACAGCAAGACTCGGGCTCTGCTCTTTCCTAGCCTTGCAAACAGCCAAAGCAGTTTGTCTCCCTCGTGAGCGCCAAAATGCTAAAATGAAACGTTGCACTCTCTCTCCTCCAAGGAAGGTGCTAGGCAGGAATTGTCTTGCTGGTCCTCACTTGCCCTGGCAGTCATTGCAGGTAAACAGCAAGACTGGGGCTCTGCTCTTTCCTAGCCTTGCAAACAGCCAAAGCATTTTGTCTCGCTCGTGAGCGGCAAAATGCTAAAATGAAACGTTGCACTCTCTCTCCTCCAAGGAAGGGGCTAGGCAGGAATTGTCTTGCTGGTCCTCACTTGCCCTGGCAGTCATTGCAGATAAACAGCAAGACTCGGGCTCTGCTCTTTCGTAGCCTTGCAAACAGCCAAAGCAGTTTGTCTCCCTCGTGAGCGCCAAAATGCTAAAATGAAACGTTGCACTCTCTCTCCTCCAAGGAAGGTGCTAGGCAGGAATTGTCTTGCTGGTCCTTACTTGCCCTGGCAGTCATTGCAGATAAACAGCAAGACTGGGGCTCTGCTCCTTCCTAGCCTTGCAAACAGCCAAAGCATTTTGTCTCGCTCGTGAGCGCCAAAATGCTAAAATGAAACGTTGCACTCTCTCTCCTCCAAGGAAGGTGCTAGGCAGTAATTGTCTTGCTGGTCCTCACTTGCCCTGGCAGTTATTGCAGATAAACAGCAAGACTCGGGCTCTGCTCTTTCCTAGCCTTGCAAACAGCCAAAGCAGTTTGTCTCGCTCATGAGTGCTAAAACGCTAAAATGAAACGTTGCACTCTCTCTCCTCCAAAGAAGGTGCTAGACAGGAATTGTCTTGCTGCTCCTCACTTGCCCTGGCAGTCATTGCAGATAAACAGCAAGACTCGGGCTCTGCTCTTTCCTAGCCTTGCAAAAGCCAAAGCAGTTTGTCTCCCTCGTGAGCGCCAAAATGCTAAAATAAAACGTTGCACTCTCTCTCCTCCAAGGAAGGTGCTAGGCAGGAATTGTCTTGCTGGTCCTCACTTGCCCTGGCAGTTATTGCAGATAAACAGCAAGACTCGGGCTCTGCTCTTTCCTAGCCTTGCAAACAGCCAAAGCAGTTTGTCTCCCTCGTGAGCGCCAAAATGCTAAAATGAAACGTTGCACTCTCTCTCCTCCAAGGAAGCTGCTAGGCAGGAATTGTCTTGCTGGTCCTCACTTGCCCTGGCAGTCATTGCAGATAAACAGCAAGACTGGGGCTCTGCTCTTTCCTAGCCTTGCAAACAGCCAAAGCAGTTTGTCTCGCTCGTGAGCGCCAAAATGCTAAAATCAAACGTTGCACTCTCTCTCCTCCAAGGAAGGTGCTAGGCAGGAATTGTCTTGCTGGTCCTCACTTGCCCTGGCAGTTATTGCAGATAAACAGCAAGACTCGGGCTCTGCTCTTTCCCAGCCTTGCAAACAGGCACTCTGCTTTTTCTCACTCTCGCACTCCAAAAACCAAAATGAAACGTTGCACTCTCTCTCCTCCAAGGAAGGTGCTAGGCAGGAATTGTCTTGCTGGTCCTCACTTCCCCTGGCATTCATTGCAGATAAACAGCAAGACTCGGGCTCTGCTCTTTCCTAGCCTTGCAAACAGCCAAAGCAGTTTGTCTCCCTCGTGAGCGCCAAAATGCTAAAATGAAACGTTGCACTCTCTCTCCTCCAAGGAAGGTGCTAGGCAGGAATTTTCTTGCTGGTCCTCACTTGCCCTGGCAGTCACTGCAGGTAAACAGCAAGACTGGGGCTCTGCTCTTTCCTAGCCTTGCAAACAGCCAAAGCATTTTGTCTCGCTCGTGAGCGGCAAAATGCTAAAATGAAACGTTGCACTCTCTCTCCTCCAAGGAAGGTGCTAGGCAGGAATTGTCTTGCTGGTCCTCACTTGCCCTGGCAGTCATTGCAGATAAACAGCAAGACTCGGGCTCTGCTCTTTCGTAGCCTTGCAAACAGCCAAAGCAGTTTGTCTCCCTCGTGAGCGCCAAAATGCTAAAATGAAACGTTGCACTCTCTCTCCTCCAAGGAAGGTGCTAGGCAGGAATTGTCTTGCTGGTCCTTACTTGCCCTGGCAGTCATTGCAGATAAACAGCAAGACTGGGGCTCTGCTCCTTCCTAGCCTTGCAAACAGCCAAAGCATTTTGTCTCGCTCGTGAGCGCCAAAATGCTAAAATGAAACGTTGCACTCTCTCTCCTCCAAGGAAGGTGCTAGGCAGTAATTGTCTTGCTGGTCCTCACTTGCCCTGGCAGTTATTGCAGATAAACAGCAAGACTCGGGCTCTGCTCTTTCCTAGCCTTGCAAACAGCCAAAGCAGTTTGTCTCGCTCATGAGTGCTAAAACGCTAAAATGAAACGTTGCACTCTCTCTCCTCCAAAGAAGGTGCTAGACAGGAATTGTCTTGCTGGTCCTCACTTGCCCTGGCAGTCATTGCAGAGAAACAGCAAGACTCGGGCTCTGCTCTTTCCTAGCCTTGCAAAAGCCAAAGCAGTTTGTCTCCCTCGTGAGCGCCAAAATGCTAAAATAAAACGTTGCACTCTCTCTCCTCCAAGGAAGGTGCTAGGCAGGAATTGTCTTGCGGGTCCTCACTTGCCCTGGCAGTCATTGCAGATAAACAGCAAGACTGGGGCTCTGCTCTTTCCTAGCCTTGCAAACAGCCAAAGCAGTTTGTCTCGCTCGTGAGCGCCACAATGCTAAAATGAAACGTTGCACTCTCTCTCCTCCAAGGAAGGTGCTAGGCAGGAATTGTCTTGCTGCTCCTCACTTGCCCTGGCAGTCATTGCAGATAAACAGCAAGACTCGGGCTCTGCTCTTTCCTAGCCTTGCAAACAGCCAAAGCAGTTTGTCTCCCTCGTGAGCGCCAAAATGCTAAAATCAAACGTTGCACTCTCTCTCCTCCAAGGAAGGTGCTAGGCAGGAATTGTCTTGCTGGTCCTCACTTGCCCTGGCAGTTATTGCAGATAAACAGCAAGACTCGGGCTCTGCTCTTTCCTAGCCTTGCAAACAGGCACTCTGCTTTTTCTCACTCTCGCACTCCAAAGAGCAAAATGAAACGTTGCACTCTCTCTCCTCCAAGGAAGGTGCTAGGCAGGAATTGTCTTGCTGGTCTCACTTCCCCTGGCATTCATTGCAGATAAACAGCAAGACTCGGGCTCTGCTCTTTCCTAGCCTTGCAAACAGCCAAAGCATTTTTTCTCGCTCGTGAGCGCCAAAATGCTAAAATGAAACGTTGCACTCTCTCTCCTCCAAGGAAGGTGCTAGGCAGGAATTGTCTTGCTGGTCCTCACTTGCCCTGGCAGTCACTGCAGGTAAACAGCAAGACTGGGGCTCTGCTCTTTCCTAGCCTTGCAAACAGCCAAAGCATTTTGTCTCGCTCGTGAGCGGCAAAATGCTAAAATGAAACGTTGCACTCTCTCTCCTCCAAGGAAGGTGCTAGGCAGGAATTGTCTTGCTGGTCCTCACTTGCCCTGGCAGTCATTGCAGATAAACAGCAAGACTCGGGCTCTGCTCTTTCCTAGCGTTGCAAAAAGCCAAAGCAGTTTGTCTCGCTCGTGAGCGCCAAAATGCTAAAATGAAACGTTGCACTCTCTCTCCTCCAAGGAAGGTGCTAGGCAGGAATTGTCTTGCTGGTCCTTACTTGCCCTGGCAGTCATTGCAGATAAACAGCAAGACTCGGGCTCTGCTCTTTCCTAGCCTTGCAAACAGCCAAAGCAGTTTGTCTCGCTCGTGAGCGCCACAATGCTAAAATGAAACGTTGCACTCTCTCTCCTCCAAGGAAGGTGCTAGGCAGGAATTGTCTTGCTGCTCCTCACTTGCCCTGGCAGTCATTGCAGATAAACAGCAAGACTCGGGCTCTGCTCTTTCCTAGCCTTGCAAACAGCCAAAGCAGTTTGTCTCCCTCGTGAGCGCCAAAATGGTAAAATGAAACGTTGCACTCTCTCTCCTCCAAGGAAGGTGCTAGGCAGGAATTGTCTTGCTGGTGCTCACTTGCCCTGGCAGTTATTGCAGATAAACAGCAAGACTCGGGCTCTGCTCTTTCCTAGCCTTGCAAACAGGCACTCTGCTTTTTCTCAGTCTCGCACTCCAAAGAGCAAAATGAAACGTTGCACTCTCTCTCCTCCAAGGAAGGTGCTAGGCAGGAATTGTCTTGCTGGTCCTCACTTCCCCTGGCATTCATTGCAGATAAACAGCAAGACTCGGGCTCTTCTCTTTCCTAGCCTTGCAAACAGCCAAAGCAGTTTGTCTCGCTCGTGAGCGCCACAATGCTAAAATGAAACGTTGCACTCTCTCTCCTCCAAGGAAGGTGCTAGGCAGGAATTGTCTTGCTGGTCCTCACTTGCCCTGGCAGTCACTGCCGGTAAACAGCAAGACTGGGGCTCTGCTCTTTCCTAGCCTTGCAAACAGCCAAAGCATTTTGTCTCGCTCGTGAGCGCCAAAATGCTAAAATGAAACGTTGCACTCTCTCTCCTCCAAGGAAGGTGCTAGGCAGGAATTGTCTTGCTGGTCCTCACTTGCCCTGGCAGTCATTGCAGATAAACAGCAAGACTCGGGCTCTGCTCTTTCCTAGCCTTGCAAACAGCCAAAGCAGTTTGTCTCCCTCTTGAGCGCCAAAATGCTAAAATGAAACGTTGCACTCTCTCTCCTCCAAGGAAGGTGCTAGGCAGGAATTTTCTTGCTGGTCCTCACTTGCCCTTGCAGTCACTGCAGGTAAACACCAAGACTGGGGCTCTGCTCTTTCCTAGCCTTGCAAACAGCCAAAGCATTTTGTCTGGCTCGTGAGCGCCAAAATGCTAAAATGAAACGTTGCACTCTCTCTCCTCCAAGGAAGGTGCTCGGCAGGAATTGTCTTGCTGGTCCTCACTTGCCCTGGCAGTTATTGCAGATAAACAGCAAGACTCGGGCTCTACTCTTTCCTAGCCTTGCAAACAGCCAAAGCAGTTTGTCTCCCTCGTGAGCGCCAAAATGCTAAAATGAAACGTTGCACTCTCTCTCCTCCAAGGAAGCTGCTAGGCAGGAATTGTCTTGCTGGTCCTCACTTGCCCTGGCAGTCATTGCAGATAAACAGCAAGACTGGGGCTCTGCTCTTTCCTAGCCTTGCAAACAGCCAAAGCAGTTTGTCTCGCTCGTGAGCGCCAAAATGCTAAAATCAAACGTTGCACTCTCTCTCCTCCAAGGAAGGTGCTAGGCAGGAATTGTCTTGCTGGTCCTCACTTGCCCTGGCAGTTATTGCAGATAAACAGCAAGACTCGGGCTCTGCTCTTTCCCAGCCTTGCAAACAGGCACTCTGCTTTTTCTCACTCTCGCACTCCAAAGAGCAAAATGAAACGTTGCACTCTCTCTCCTCCAAGGAAGGTGCTAGGCAGGAATTGTCTTGCTGGTCCTCACTTCCCCTGGCATTCATTGCAGATAAACAGCAAGACTGGGGCTCTGCTCTTTCCTAGCCTTGCAAACAGCCAAAGCAGTTTGTCTCCCTCGTGAGCGCCAAAATGCTAAAATGAAACGTTGCACTCTCTCTCCTCCAAGGAAGGTGCTAGGCAGGAATTTTCTTGCTGGTCCTCACTTGCCCTGGCAGTCACTGCAGGTAAACAGCAAGACTGGGGCTCTGCTCTTTCCTAGCCTTGCAAACAGCCAAAGCATTTTGTCTCGCTCGTGAGCGGCAAAATGCTAAAATGAAACGTTGCACTCTCTCTCCTCCAAGGAAGGTGCTAGGCAGGAATTGTCTTGCTGGTCCTCACTTGCCCTGGCAGTCATTGCAGATAAACAGCAAGACTGGGGCTCTGCTCTTTCCTAGCCTTGCAAACAGCCAAAGCAGTTTGTCTCCCTCGTGAGCGCCAAAATGCTAAAATGAAACGTTGCACTCTCTCTCCTCCAAGGAAGGTGCTAGGCAGGAATTGTCTTGCTGGTCCTTACTTGCCCTGGCAGTCATTGCAGATAAACAGCAAGACTGGGGCTCTGCTCCTTCCTAGCCTTGCAAACAGCCAAAGCATTTTGTCTCGCTCGTGAGCGCCAAAATGCTAAAATGAAACGTTGCACTCTCTCTCCTCCAAGGAAGGTGCTAGGCAGTAATTGTCTTGCTGGTCCTCACTTGCCCTGGCAGTTATTGCAGATAAACAGCAAGACTCGGGCTCTGCTCTTTCCTAGCCTTGCAAACAGCCAAAGCAGTTTGTCTCCCTCGTGAGCGCCAAAATGCTAAAATAAAACGTTGCACTCTCTCTCCTCCAAGGAAGGTGCTAGGCAGGAATTGTCTTGCGGGTCCTCACTTGCCCTGGCAGTCATTGCAGATAAACAGCAAGACTGGGGCTCTGCTCTTTCCTAGCCTTGCAAACAGCCAAAGCAGTTTGTCTCGCTCGTGAGCGCCACAATGCTAAAATGAAACGTTGCACTCTCTCTCCTCCAAGGAAGGTGCTAGGCAGGAATTGTCTTGCTGCTCCTCACTTGCCCTGGCAGTCATTGCAGATAAACAGCAAGACTCGGGCTCTGCTCTTTCCTAGCCTTGCAAACAGCCAAAGCAGTTTGTCTCCCTCGTGAGCGCCAAAATGGTAAAATGAAACGTTGCACTCTCTCTCCTCCAAGGAAGGTGCTAGGCAGGAATTGTCTTGCTGGTCCTCACTTGCCCTGGCAGTTATTGCAGATAAACAGCAAGACTCGGGCTCTGCTCTTTCCTAGCCTTGCAAACAGGCACTCTGCTTTTTCTCACTCTCGCACTCCAAAGAGCAAAATGAAACGTTGCACTCTCTCTCCTCCAAGGAAGGTGCTAGGCAGGAATTGTCTTGCTGGTCTCACTTGCCCTGGCAGTCATTGCAGATAAACAGCAAGACTCGGGCTCTGCTCTTTCCTAGCCTTGCAAACAGCCAAAGCAGTTTGTCTCCCTCGTGAGCGCCAAAATGGTAAAATGAAACGTTGCACTCTCTCTCCTCCAAGGAAGGTGCTAGGCAGGAATTGTCTTGCTGGTCCTCACTTGCCCTGGCAGTTATTGCAGATAAACAGCAAGACTCGGGCTCTGCTCTTTCCTAGCCTTGCAAACAGGCACTCTGCTTTTTCTCACTCTCGCACTCCAAAGAGCAAAATGAAACGTTGCACTCTCTCTCCTCCAAGGAAGGTGCTAGGCAGGAATTGTCTTGCTGGTCCTCACTTCCCCTGGCATTCATTGCAGATAAACAGCAAGTCTCGGGCTCTGCTCTTTCCTAGCCTTGCAAACAGCCAAAGCATTTTTTCTCGCTCGTGAGCGCCAAAATGCTAAAATGAAACGTTGCACTCTCTCTCCTCCAAGGAAGGTGGTAGGCAGGAATTGTCTTGCTGGTCCTCACTTGCCCTGGCAGTCACTGCCGGTAAACAGCAAGACTGGGGCTCTGCTCTTTCCTAGCCTTGCAAACAGCCAAAGCATTTTGTCTCGCTCGTGAGCGCCAAAATGCTAAAATGAAACGTTGCACTCTCTCTCCTCCAAGGAAGGTGCTAGGCAGGAATTTTCTTGCTGGTCCTCACTTGCCCTGGCAGTCATTGCAGATAAACAGCAAGACTCGGGCTCTGCTCTTTCCTAGCCTTGCAAACAGCCAAAGCAGTTTGTCTCCCTCGTGAGCGCCAAAATGCTAAAATGAAACGTTGCACTCTCTCTCCTCCAAGGAAGGTGCTAGGCAGGAATTGTCTTGCTGGTCCTTACTTGCCCTGGCAGTCATTGCAGATAAACAGCAAGACTGGGGCTCTGCTCTTTCCTAGCGTTGCAAACAGCCAAAGCAGTTTGTCTCGCTCGTGAGCGCCACAATGCTAAAATGAAACGTTGCACTCTCTCTCCTCCAAGGAAGGTGCTAGGCAGGAATTGTCTTGCTGCTCCTCACTTGCCCTGGCAGTCATTGCAGATAAACAGCAAGACTCGGGCTCTGCTCTTTCCTAGCCTTGCAAACAGCCAAAGCAGTTTGTCTCCCTCGTGAGCGCCAAAATGGTAAAATGAAACGTTGCACTCTCTCTCCTCCAAGGAAGGTGCTAGGCAGGAATTGTCTTGCTGGTCCTCACTTGCCCTGGCAGTTATTGCAGATAAACAGCAAGACTCGGGCTCTGCTCTTTCCTAGCCTTGCAAACAGGCACTCTGCTTTTTCTCACTCTCGCACTCCAAAGAGCAAAATGAAACGTTGCACTCTCTCTCCTCCAAGGAAGGTGCTAGGCAGGAATTGTCTTGCTGGTCTCACTTGCCCTGGCAGTCATTGCAGATAAACAGCAAGACTCGGGCTCTGCTCTTTCCTAGCCTTGCAAACAGGCACTCTGCTTTTTCTCACTCTCGCACTCCAAAGAGCAAAATGAAACGTTGCACTCTCTCTCCTCCAAGGAAGGTGCTAGGCAGGAATTGTCTTGCTGGTCCTCACTTCCCCTGGCATTCATTGCAGATAAACAGCAAGTCTCGGGCTCTGCTCTTTCCTAGCCTTGCAAACAGCCAAAGCATTTTTTCTCGCTCGTGAGCGCCAAAATGCTAAAATGAAACGTTGCACTCTCTCTCCTCCAAGGAAGGTGGTAGGCAGGAATTGTCTTGCTGGTCCTCACTTGCCCTGGCAGTCACTGCCGGTAAACAGCAAGACTGGGGCTCTGCTCTTTCCTAGCCTTGCAAACAGCCAAAGCATTTTGTCTCGCTCGTGAGCGCCAAAATGCTAAAATGAAACGTTGCACTCTCTCTCCTCCAAGGAAGGTGCTAGGCAGGAATTGTCTTGCTGGTCCTCACTTGCCCTGGCAGTCATTGCAGATAAGCAGCAAGACTGGGGCTCTGCTCTTTCCTAGCGTTGCAAAAAGCCAAAGCAGTTTGTCTCGCTCGTGAGCGCCACAATGCTAAAATGAAACGTTGCACTCTCTCTCCTCCAAGGAAGGTGCTAGGCAGGAATTGTCTAGCTGGTCCTCACTTGCCCTGGCAGTCATTGCAGATAAACACCAAGACTGGGGCTCTGCTCTTTCCTAGCCTTGCAAACAGCCAAAGCATTTTGTCTGGCTCGTGAGCGCCAAAATGCTAAAATGAAACGTTGCACTCTCTCTCCTCCAAGGAAGGTGCTAGGCAGGAATTGTCTTGCTGGTCCTCACTTGCCCTGGCAGTTATTGCAGATAAACAGCAAGTCTCGGGCTCTGCTCTTTCCTAGCCTTGCAAACAGCCAAAGCATTTTGTCTCGCTCGTGAGCGGCAAAATGCTAAAATGAAACGTTGCACTCTCTCTCCTCCAAGGAAGGTGCTAGGCAGGAATTGTCTTGCTGGTCCTCACTTGCCCTGGCAGTCATTGCAGATAAACAGCAAGACTGGGGCTCTGCTCTTTCCTAGCCTTGCAAACAGCCAAAGCAGTTTGTCTCGCTCGTGAGCGCCAAAATGCTAAAATAAAACGTTGCACTCTCTCTCCTCCAAGGAAGGTGCTAGGCAGGAATTGTCTTGCTGGTCCTCACTTGCCCTGGCAGTTATTGCAGATAAACAGCAAGACTCGGGCTCTGCTCTTTCCCAGCCTTGCAAACAGGCACTCTGCTTTTTCTCACTCTCGCACTCCAAAAAGCAAAATGAAACGTTGCACTCTCTCTCCTCCAAGGAAGGTGCTAGGCAGGAATTGTCTTGCTGGTCCTCACTTCCCCTGGCATTCATTGCAGATAAACAGCAAGACTCGGGCTCTGCTCTTTCCTAGCCTTGCAAACAGCCAAAGCAGTTTGTCTCCCTCGTGAGCGCCAAAATGCTAAAATGAAACGTTGCACTCTCTCTCCTCCAAGGAAGGTGCTAGGCAGGAATTTTCTTGCTAGTCCTCACTTGCCCTGGCAGTCACTGCAGGTAAACACCAAGACTGGGGCTCTGCTCTTTCCTAGCCTTGCAAACAGCCAAAGCATTTTGTCTCGCTCGTGAGCGGCAAAATGCTAAAATGAAACGTTGCACTCTCTCTCCTCCAAGGAAGGTGCTAGGCAGGAATTGTCTTGCTGGTCCTCACTTGCCCTGGCAGTCATTGCAGATAAACAGCAAGACTCGGGCTCTGCTCTTTCCTAGCCTTGCAAACAGCCAAAGCAGTTTGTCTCCCTCGTGAGCGCCAAAATGCTAAAATGAAACGTTGCACTCTCTCTCCTCCAAGGAAGGTGCTAGGCAGGAATTGTCTTGCTGGTCCTTACTTGCCCTGGCAGTCATTGCAGATAAACAGCAAGACTGGGGCTCTGCTCTTTCCTAGCCTTGCAAACAGCCAAAGCATTTTGTCTCGCTCGTGAGCGCCAAAATGCTAAAATGAAACGTTGCACTCTCTCTCCTCCAAGGAAGGTGCTAGGCAGGAATTGTCTTGCTGGTCCTCACTTGCCCTGGCAGTTATTGCAGATAAACAGCAAGACTCGGGCTCTGCTCTTTCCTAGCCTTGCAAACAGCCAAAGCAGTTTGTCTCGCTCATGAGTGCCAAAACGCTAAAATGAAACGTTGCACTCTCTCTCGTCCAAAGAAGGTGCTAGACAGGAATTGTCTTGCTGCTCCTCACTTGCCCTGGCAGTCATTGCAGATAAACAGCAAGACTCGGGCTCTGCTCTTTCCTAGCCTTGCAAACAGCCAAAGCAGTTTGTCTCCCTCGTGAGCGCCAAAATGGTAAAATGAAACGTTGCACTCTCTCTCCTCCAAGGAAGGTGCTAGGCAGGAATTGTCTTGCTGGTCCTCACTTGCCCTGGCAGTTATTGCAGATAAACAGCAAGACTCGGGCTCTGCTCTTTCCTAGCCTTGCAAACAGGCACTATGCTTTTTCTCACTCTCGCACTCCAAAGAGCAAAATGAAACGTTGCACTCTCTCTCCTCCAAGGAAGGTGCTAGGCAGGAATTGTCTTGCTGGTCGTCACTTCCCCTGGCATTCATTGCAGATAAACAGCAAGACTGGGGCTCTGCTCTTTCCTAGCCTTGCAAACAGCCAAAGCAGTTTGTCTCCCTCGTGAGCGCCAAAATGCTAAAATGAAACGTTGCACTCTCTCTCCTCCAAGGAAGGTGCTAGGCAGGAATTGTCTTGCTGGTCCTTACTTGCCCTGGCAGTCATTGCAGATAAACAGCAAGACTGGGGCTCTGCTCCTTCCTAGCCTTGCAAACAGCCAAAGCATTTTGTCTCGCTCGTGAGCGCCAAAATGCTAAAATGAAACGTTGCACTCTCTCTCCTCCAAGGAAGGTGCTAGGCAGTAATTGTCTTGCTGGTCCTCACTTGCCCTGGCAGTTATTGCAGATAAACAGCAAGACTCGGGCTCTGCTCTTTCCTAGCCTTGCAAACAGCCAAAGCAGTTTGTCTCCCTCGTGAGCGCCAAAATGCTAAAATAAAACGTTGCACTCTCTCTCCTCCAAGGAAGGTGCTAGGCAGGAATTGTCTTGCGGGTCCTCACTTGCCCTGGCAGTCATTGCAGATAAACAGCAAGACTGGGGCTCTGCTCTTTCCTAGCCTTGCAAACAGCCAAAGCAGTTTGTCTCGCTCGTGAGCGCCACAATGCTAAAATGAAACGTTGCACTCTCTCTCCTCCAAGGAAGGTGCTAGGCAGGAATTGTCTTGCTGCTCCTCACTTGCCCTGGCAGTCATTGCAGATAAACAGCAAGACTCGGGCTCTGCTCTTTCCTAGCCTTGCAAACAGCCAAAGCAGTTTGTCTCCCTCGTGAGCGCCAAAATGGTAAAATGAAACGTTGCACTCTCTATCCTCCAAGGAAGGTGCTAGGCAGGAATTGTCTTGCTGGTCCTCACTTGCCCTGGCAGTTATTGCAGATAAACAGCAAGACTCGGGCTCTGCTCTTTCCTAGCCTTGCAAACAGGCACTCTGCTTTTTCTCACTCTCGCACTCCAAAGAGCAAAATGAAACGTTGCACTCTCTCTCCTCCAAGGAAGGTGCTAGGCAGGAATTGTCTTGCTGGTCTCACTTGCCCTGGCAGTCATTGCAGATAAACAGCAAGACTCGGGCTCTGCTCTTTCCTAGCCTTGCAAACAGCCAAAGCAGTTTGTCTCCCTCGTGAGCGCCAAAATGGTAAAATGAAACGTTGCACTCTCTCTCCTCCAAGGAAGGTGCTAGGCAGGAATTGTCTTGCTGGTCCTCACTTGCCCTGGCAGTTATTGCAGATAAACAGCAAGACTCGGGCTCTGCTCTTTCCTAGCCTTGCAAACAGGCACTCTGCTTTTTCTCACTCTCGCACTCCAAAGAGCAAAATGAAACGTTGCACTCTCTCTCCTCCAAGGAAGGTGCTAGGCAGGAATTGTCTTGCTGGTCCTCACTTCCCCTGGCATTCATTGCAGATAAACAGCAAGTCTCGGGCTCTGCTCTTTCCTAGCCTTGCAAACAGCCAAAGCATTTTTTCTCGCTCGTGAGCGCCAAAATGCTAAAATGAAACGTTGCACTCTCTCTCCTCCAAGGAAGGTGGTAGGCAGGAATTGTCTTGCTGGTCCTCACTTGCCCTGGCAGTCACTGCCGGTAAACAGCAAGACTGGGGCTCTGCTCTTTCCTAGCCTTGCAAACAGCCAAAGCATTTTGTCTCGCTCGTGAGCGCCAAAATGCTAAAATGAAACGTTGCACTCTCTCTCCTCCAAGGAAGGTGCTAGGCAGGAATTTTCTTGCTGGTCCTCACTTGCCCTGGCAGTCATTGCAGATAAACAGCAAGACTCGGGCTCTGCTCTTTCCTAGCCTTGCAAACAGCCAAAGCAGTTTGTCTCCCTCGTGAGCGCCAAAATGCTAAAATGAAACGTTGCACTCTCTCTCCTCCAAGGAAGGTGCTAGGCAGGAATTGTCTTGCTGGTCCTTACTTGCCCTGGCAGTCATTGCAGATAAACAGCAAGACTGGGGCTCTGCTCTTTCCTAGCGTTGCAAAAAGCCAAAGCAGTTTGTCTCGCTCGTGAGCGCCACAATGCTAAAATGAAACGTTGCACTCTCTCTCCTCCAAGGAAGGTGCTAGGCAGGAATTGTCTTGCTGGTCCTAACTTGCCCTGGCAGTCATTGCAGATAAACAGCAAGACTCGGGCTCTGCTCTTTCCTAGCCTTGCAAAGAGCCAAAGCAGTTTGTCTCCCTCTTGAGCGCCAAAATGCTAAAATGAAACGTTGCACTCTCTCTCCTCCAAGGAAGGTGCTAGGCAGGAATTTTCTTGCTGGTCCTCACTTGCCCTTGCAGTCACTGCAGGTAAACACCAAGACTGGGGCTCTGCTCTTTCCTAGCCTTGCAAACAGCCAAAGCATTTTGTCTCGCTCGTGAGCGCCAAAATGCTAAAATGAAACGTTGCACTCTCTCTCCTCCAAGGAAGGTGCTAGGCAGGAATTGTCTTGCTGGTCCTCACTTGCCCTGGCAGTCATTGCAGATAAACAGCAAGAGTCGGGCTCTGCTCTTTCCTAGCCTTGCAAACAGCCAAAGCAGTTTGTCTCCCTCGTGAGCGCCAAAATGCTAAAATGAAACGTTGCACTCTCTCTCCTCCAAGGAAGCTGCTAGGCAGGAATTGTCTTGCTGGTCCTCACTTGCCCTGGCAGTCATTGCAGATAAACAGCAAGACTGGGGCTCTGCTCTTTCCTAGCCTTGCAAACAGCCAAAGCAGTTTGTCTCGCTCGTGAGCGCCAAAATGCTAAAATAAAACGTTGCACTCTCTCTCCTCCAAGGAAGGTGCTAGGCAGGAATTGTCTTGCTGGTCCTCACTTGCCCTGGCAGTTATTGCAGATAAACAGCAAGACTCGGGCTCTGCTCTTTCCCAGCCTTGCAAACAGGCACTCTGCTTTTTCTCACTCTCGCACTCCAAAAAGCAAAATGAAACGTTGCACTCTCTCTCCTCCAAGGAAGGTGCTAGGCAGGAATTGTCTTGCTGGTCCTCACTTCCCCTGGCATTCATTGCAGATAAACAGCAAGACTCGGGCTCTGCTCTTTCCTAGCCTTGCAAACAGCCAAAGCAGTTTGTCTCCCTCGTGAGCGCCAAAATGCTAAAATGAAACGTTGCACTCTCTCTCCTCCAAGGAAGGTGCTAGGCAGGAATTTTCTTGCTAGTCCTCACTTGCCCTGGCAGTCACTGCAGGTAAACACCAAGACTGGGGCTCTGCTCTTTCCTAGCCTTGCAAACAGCCAAAGCATTTTGTCTCGCTCGTGAGCGGCAAAATGCTAAAATGAAACGTTGCACTCTCTCTCCTCCAAGGAAGGTGCTAGGCAGGAATTGTCTTGCTGGTCCTCACTTGCCCTGGCAGTCATTGCAGATAAACAGCAAGACTCGGGCTCTGCTCTTTCCTAGCCTTGCAAACAGCCAAAGCAGTTTGTCTCCCTCGTGAGCGCCAAAATGCTAAAATGAAACGTTGCACTCTCTCTCCTCCAAGGAAGGTGCTAGGCAGGAATTGTCTTGCTGGTCCTTACTTGCCCTGGCAGTCATTGCAGATAAACAGCAAGACTGGGGCTCTGCTCTTTCCTAGCCTTGCAAACAGCCAAAGCATTTTGTCTCCCTCGTGAGCGCCAAAATGCTAAAATGAAACGTTGCACTCTCTCTCCTCCAAGGAAGGTGCTAGGCAGGAATTGTCTTGCTGGTCCTCACTTGCCCTGGCAGTTATTGCAGATAAACAGCAAGACTCGGGCTCTGCTCTTTCCTAGCCTTGCAAACAGCCAAAGCAGTTTGTCTCGCTCATGAGTGCCAAAACGCTAAAATGAAACGTTGCACTCTCTCTCGTCCAAAGAAGGTGCTAGACAGGAATTGTCTTGCTGCTCCTCACTTGCCCTGGCAGTCATTGCAGATAAACAGCAAGACTCGGGCTCTGCTCTTTCCTAGCCTTGCAAAAGCCAAAGCAGTTTGTCTCCCTCGTGAGCGCCAAAATGCTAAAATAAAACGTTGCACTCTCTCTCCTCCAAGGAAGGTGCTAGGCAGGAATTGTCTTGCGGGTCCTCACTTGCCCTGGCAGTCATTGCAGATAAACAGCAAGACTGGGGCTCTGCTCTTTCCTAGCCTTGCAAACAGCCAAAGCAGTTTGTCTCGCTCGTGAGCGCCACAATGCTAAAATGAAACGTTGCACTCTCTCTCCTCCAAGGAAGGTGCTAGGCAGGAATTGTCTTGCTGCTCCTCACTTGCCCTGGCAGTCATTGCAGATAAACAGCAAGACTCGGGCTCTGCTCTTTCCTAGCCTTGCAAACAGCCAAAGCAGTTTGTCTCCCTCGTGAGCGCCAAAATGGTAAAATGAAACGTTGCACTCTCTCTCCTCCAAGGAAGGTGCTAGGCAGGAATTGTCTTGCTGGTCCTCACTTGCCCTGGCAGTTATTGCAGATAAACAGCAAGACTCGGGCTCTGCTCTTTCCTAGCCTTGCAAACAGGCACTATGCTTTTTCTCACTCTCGCACTCCAAAGAGCAAAATGAAACGTTGCACTCTCTCTCCTCCAAGGAAGGTGCTAGGCAGGAATTGTCTTGCTGGTCCTCACTTGCCCTGGCAGTCATTGCAGATAAACAGCAAGACTCGGGCTCTGCTCTTTCCTAGCCTTGCAAACAGCCAAAGCAGTTTGTCTCCCTCGTGAGCGCCAAAATGCTAAAATGAAACGTTGCACTCTCTCTCCTCCAAGGAAGGTGCTAGGCAGGAATTGTCTTGCTGGTCCTTACTTGCCCTGGCAGTCATTGCAGATAAACAGCAAGACTGGGGCTCTGCTCTTTCCTAGCCTTGCAAACAGCCAAAGCATTTTGTCTCCCTCGTGAGCGCCAAAATGCTAAAATGAAACGTTGCACTCTCTCTCCTCCAAGGAAGGTGCTAGGCAGGAATTGTCTTGCTGGTCCTCACTTGCCCTGGCAGTTATTGCAGATAAACAGCAAGACTCGGGCTCTGCTCTTTCCTAGCCTTGCAAACAGCCAAAGCAGTTTGTCTCGCTCATGAGTGCCAAAACGCTAAAATGAAACGTTGCACTCTCTCTCGTCCAAAGAAGGTGCTAGACAGGAATTGTCTTGCTGCTCCTCACTTGCCCTGGCAGTCATTGCAGATAAACAGCAAGACTCGGGCTCTGCTCTTTCCTAGCCTTGCAAAAGCCAAAGCAGTTTGTCTCCCTCGTGAGCGCCAAAATGCTAAAATAAAACGTTGCACTCTCTCTCCTCCAAGGAAGGTGCTAGGCAGGAATTGTCTTGCGGGTCCTCACTTGCCCTGGCAGTCATTGCAGATAAACAGCAAGACTGGGGCTCTGCTCTTTCCTAGCCTTGCAAACAGCCAAAGCAGTTTGTCTCGCTCGTGAGCGCCACAATGCTAAAATGAAACGTTGCACTCTCTCTCCTCCAAGGAAGGTGCTAGGCAGGAATTGTCTTGCTGCTCCTCACTTGCCCTGGCAGTCATTGCAGATAAACAGCAAGACTCGGGCTCTGCTCTTTCCTAGCCTTGCAAACAGCCAAAGCAGTTTGTCTCCCTCGTGAGCGCCAAAATGGTAAAATGAAACGTTGCACTCTCTCTCCTCCAAGGAAGGTGCTAGGCAGGAATTGTCTTGCTGGTCCTCACTTGCCCTGGCAGTCACTGCCGGTAAACAGCAAGACTGGGGCTCTGCTCTTTCCTAGCCTTGCAAACAGCCAAAGCATTTTGTCTCGCTCGTGAGCGCCAAAATGCTAAAATGAAACGTTGCACTCTCTCTCCTCCAAGGAAGGTGCTAGGCAGGAATTGTCTTGCTGGTCCTCACTTCCCCTGGCATTCATTGCAGATAAACAGCAAGACTCGGGCTCTGCTCTTTCCTAGCCTTGCAAACAGCCAAAGCATTTTTTCTCGCTCGTGAGCGCCAAAATGCTAAAATGAAACGTTGCACTCTCTCTCCTCCAAGGAAGCTGCTAGGCAGGAATTGTCTTGCTGGTCCTCACTTGCCCTGGCAGTCACTGCCGGTAAACAGCAAGACTGGGGCTCTGCTCTTTCCTAGCCTTGCAAACAGCCAAAGCATTTTGTCTCGCTCGTGAGCGCCAAAATGCTAAAATGAAACGTTGCACTCTCTCTCCTCCAAGGAAGGTGCTAGGCAGGAATTGTCTTGCTGGTCCTCACTTGCCCTGGCAGTTATTGCAGATAAACAGCAAGACTCGGGCTCTGCTCTTTCCTAGCCTTGCAAACAGCCAAAGCAGTTTGTCTCCCTCGTGAGCGCCAAAATGCTAAAATGAAACGTTGCACTCTCTCTCCTCCAAGGAAGCTGCTAGGCAGGAATTGTCTTGCTGGTCCTCACTTGCCCTGGCAGTTATTGCAGATAAACAGCAATACTCGGGCTCTGCTCTTTCCTAGCCTTGCAAACAGCCAAAGCAGTTTGTCTCGCTCATGAGTGCTAAAATGCTAAAATGAAACGTTGCACTCTCTCTCCTCCAAGGAAGGTGCTAGGCAGGAATTGTCTTGCTGGTCCTCACTTGCCCTGGCAGTCATTGCAGATAAACAGCAAGACTGGGGCTCTGCTCTTTCCTAGCCTTGAAAACAGGCACTCTGCTTTTTCTCACTCTCGCACTCCAAAAAGCAAAATGAAACGTTGCACTCTCTCTCCTCCAAGGAAGGTGCTAGGCAGGAATTGTCTTGCTGGTCCTCACTTGCCCTGGCAGTCATTGCAGATAAACAGCAAGACTCGGGCTCTGCTCTTTCCTAGCCTTGCAAACAGCCAAAGAAGTTTGTCTCCCTCGTGAGCGCCAAAATGCTAAAATGAAACGTTGCACTCTCTCTCCTCCAAGGAAGGTGCTAGGCAGGAATTGTCTTGCTGGTCCTCACTTGCCCTGGCAGTCATTGCAGATAAACAGCAAGACTCGGGCTCTGCTCTTTCCTAGCCTTGCAAACAGCCAAAGCAGTTTGTCTCCCTCGTGAGCGCCAAAATGCTAAAATGAAACGTTGCACTCTCTCTCCTCCAAGGAAGGTGCTAGGCAGGAATTGTCTTGCTGGTCCTCACTTGCCCTGGCAGTCATTGCAGATAAACAGCAAGACTCGGGCTCTGCTCTTTCCTAGCCTTGCAAACAGCCAAAGCAGTTTGTCTCCCTCGTGAGCGCCAAAATGCTAAAATCAAACGTTGCACTCTCTCTCCTCCAAGGAAGGTGCTAGGCAGGAATTTTCTTGCTGGTCCTCACTTGCCCTGGCAGTCACTGCAGGTAAACAGCAAGACTGGGGCTCTGCTCTTTCCTAGCCTTGCAAACAGCCAAAGCATTTTGTCTCGCTCGTGAGCGCCAAAATGCTAAAATGAAACGTTGCACTCTCTCTCCTCCAAGGAAGGTGCTAGGCAGGAATTGTCTTGCTGGTCCTCACTTGCCCTGGCAGTCATTGCAGATAAACAGCAAGACTGGGGCTCTGCTCTTTCCTAGCCTTGAAAACAGGCACTCTGCTTTTTCTCACTCTCGCACTCCAAAAAGCAAAATGAAACGTTGCACTCTCTCTCCTCCAAGGAAGGTGCTAGGCAGGAATTGTCTTGCTGGTCCTCACTTGCCCTGGCAGTCATTGCAGATAAACAGCAAGACTCGGGCTCTGCTCTTTCCTAGCCTTGCAAACAGCCAAAGAAGTTTGTCTCCCTCGTGAGCGCCAAAATGCTAAAATGAAACGTTGCACTCTCTCTCCTCCAAGGAAGGTGCTAGGCAGGAATTGTCTTGCTGGTCCTCACTTGCCCTGGCAGTCATTGCAGATAAACAGCAAGACTCGGGCTCTGCTCTTTCCTAGCCTTGCAAACAGCCAAAGCAGTTTGTCTCCCTCGTGAGCGCCAAAATGCTAAAATGAAACGTTGCACTCTCTCTCCTCCAAGGAAGGTGCTAGGCAGGAATTGTCTTGCTGGTCCTCACTTGCCCTGGCAGTCATTGCAGATAAACAGCAAGACTCGGGCTCTGCTCTTTCCTAGCCTTGCAAACAGCCAAAGCAGTTTGTCTCCCTCGTGAGCGCCAAAATGCTAAAATCAAACGTTGCACTCTCTCTCCTCCAAGGAAGGTGCTAGGCAGGAATTTTCTTGCTGGTCCTCACTTGCCCTGGCAGTCACTGCAGGTAAACAGCAAGACTGGGGCTCTGCTCTTTCCTAGCCTTGCAAACAGCCAAAGCATTTTGTCTCGCTCGTGAGCGCCAAAATGCTAAAATGAAACGTTGCACTCTCTCTCCTCCAAGGAAGGTGCTAGGCAGGAATTGTCTTGCTGGTCCTCACTTGCCCTGGCAGTCATTGCAGATAAACAGCAAGACTCGGGCTCTGCTCTTTCCTAGCCTTGCAAACAGCCAAAGCAGTTTGTCTCCCTCGTGAGCGCCAAAATGCTAAAATGAAACGTTGCACTCTCTCTCCTCCAAGGAAGGTGCTAGGCAGGAATTGTCTTGCTGGTCCTTACTTGCCCTGGCAGTCATTGCAGATAAACAGCAAGACTGGGGCTCTGCTCTTTCCTAGCCTTGCAAACAGCAAAAGCAGTTTGTCTCGCTCGTGAGCGCCAAAATGCTAAAATGAAACGTTGCACTCTCTCTCCTCCAAGGAAGGTGCTAGGCAGGAATTGTCTTGCTGGTCCTCACTTCCCCTGGCATTCATTGCAGATAAACAGCAAGACTCGGGCTCTGCTCTTTCCTAGCCTTGCAAACAGCCAAAGCATTTTTTCTCGCTCGTGAGCGCCAAAATGCTAAAATGAAACGTTGCACTCTCTCTCCTCCAAGGAAGCTGCTAGGCAGGAATTGTCTTGCTGGTCCTCACTTGCCCTGGCAGTCACTGCCGGTAAACAGCAAGACTGGGGCTCTGCTCTTTCCTAGCCTTGCAAACAGCCAAAGCATTTTGTCTCGCTCGTGAGCGCCAAAATGCTAAAATGAAACGTTGCACTCTCTCTCCTCCAAGGAAGGTGCTAGGCAGGAATTGTCTTGCTGGTCCTCACTTGCCCTGGCAGTTATTGCAGATAAACAGCAAGACTCGGGCTCTGCTCTTTCCTAGCCTTGCAAACAGCCAAAGCAGTTTGTCTCCCTCGTGAGCGCCAAAATGCTAAAATGAAACGTTGCACTCTCTCTCCTCCAAGGAAGCTGCTAGGCAGGAATTGTCTTGCTGGTCCTCACTTGCCCTGGCAGTTATTGCAGATAAACAGCAATACTCGGGCTCTGCTCTTTCCTAGCCTTGCAAACAGCCAAAGCAGTTTGTCTCGCTCATGAGTGCTAAAATGCTAAAATGAAACGTTGCACTCTCTCTCCTCCAAGGAAGGTGCTAGGCAGGAATTGTCTTGCTGGTCCTCACTTGCCCTGGCAGTCATTGCAGATAAACAGCAAGACTGGGGCTCTGCTCTTTCCTAGCCTTGAAAACAGGCACTCTGCTTTTTCTCACTCTCGCACTCCAAAAAGCAAAATGAAACGTTGCACTCTCTCTCCTCCAAGGAAGGTGCTAGGCAGGAATTGTCTTGCTGGTCCTCACTTGCCCTGGCAGTCATTGCAGATAAACAGCAAGACTCGGGCTCTGCTCTTTCCTAGCCTTGCAAACAGCCAAAGAAGTTTGTCTCCCTCGTGAGCGCCAAAATGCTAAAATGAAACGTTGCACTCTCTCTCCTCCAAGGAAGGTGCTAGGCAGGAATTGTCTTGCTGGTCCTCACTTGCCCTGGCAGTCATTGCAGATAAACAGCAAGACTCGGGCTCTGCTCTTTCCTAGCCTTGCAAACAGCCAAAGCAGTTTGTCTCCCTCGTGAGCGCCAAAATGCTAAAATGAAACGTTGCACTCTCTCTCCTCCAAGGAAGGTGCTAGGCAGGAATTGTCTTGCTGGTCCTCACTTGCCCTGGCAGTCATTGCAGATAAACAGCAAGACTCGGGCTCTGCTCTTTCCTAGCCTTGCAAACAGCCAAAGCAGTTTGTCTCCCTCGTGAGCGCCAAAATGCTAAAATCAAACGTTGCACTCTCTCTCCTCCAAGGAAGGTGCTAGGCAGGAATTTTCTTGCTGGTCCTCACTTGCCCTGGCAGTCACTGCAGGTAAACAGCAAGACTGGGGCTCTGCTCTTTCCTAGCCTTGCAAACAGCCAAAGCATTTTGTCTCGCTCGTGAGCGCCAAAATGCTAAAATGAAACGTTGCACTCTCTCTCCTCCAAGGAAGGTGCTAGGCAGGAATTGTCTTGCTGGTCCTCACTTGCCCTGGCAGTCATTGCAGATAAACAGCAAGACTCGGGCTCTGCTCTTTCCTAGCCTTGCAAACAGCCAAAGCAGTTTGTCTCCCTCGTGAGCGCCAAAATGCTAAAATGAAACGTTGCACTCTCTCTCCTCCAAGGAAGGTGCTAGGCAGGAATTGTCTTGCTGGTCCTTACTTGCCCTGGCAGTCATTGCAGATAAACAGCAAGACTGGGGCTCTGCTCTTTCCTAGCCTTGCAAACAGCAAAAGCAGTTTGTCTCGCTCGTGAGCGCCAAAATGCTAAAATGAAACGTTGCACTCTCTCTCCTCCAAGGAAGGTGCTAGGCAGGAATTGTCTTGCTGGTCCTCACTTGCCCTGGCAGTTATTGCAGATAAACAGCAAGACTCGGGCTCTGCTCTTTCCTAGCCTTGCAAACAGCCAAAGCAGTTTGTCTCGCTCATGAGTGCTAAAACGCTAAAATGAAACGTTGCACTCTCTCTCCTCCAAAGAAGGTGCTAGACAGGAATTGTCTTGCTGCTCCTCACTTGCCCTGGCAGTCATTGCAGATAAACAGCAAGACTGGGGCTCTGCTCTTTCCTAGCCTTGCAAAAGCCAAAGCAGTTTGTCTCCCTCGTGAGCGCCAAAATGCTAAAATAAAACGTTGCACTGTCTCTCCTCCAAGGAAGGTGCTAGGCAGGAATTGTCTTGCGGGTCCTCACTTGCCCTGGCAGTCATTGCAGATAAACAGCAAGACTGGGGCTCTGCTCTTTCCTAGCCTTGCAAACAGCCAAAGCAGTTTGTCTCGCTCGTGAGCGCCAAAATGCTAAAATGAAACGTTGCACTCTCTCTCCTCCAAGGAAGGTGCTAGGCAGGAATTGTCTTGCTGCTCCTCACTTGCCCTGGCAGTCATTGCAGATAAACAGCAAGACTCGGGCTCTGCTCTTTCCTAGCCTTGCAAACAGCCAAAGCAGTTTGTCTCCCTCGTGAGCGCCAAAATGCTAAAATGAAACGTTGCACTCTCTCTCCTCCAAGGAAGGTGCTAGGCAGGAATTGTCTTGCTGGTCCTCACTTGCCCTGGCAGTTATTGCAGATAAACAGCAAGACTCGGGCTCTGCTCTTTCCTAGCCTTGCAAACAGGCACTCTGCTTTTTCTCACTCTCGCACTCCAAAGAGCAAAATGAAACGTTGCACTCTCTCTCCTCCAAGGAAGGTGCTAGGCAGGAATTGTCTTGCTGGTCCTCACTTCCCCTGGCATTCATTGCAGATAAACAGCAAGACTCGGGCTCTGCTCTTTCCTAGCCTTGCAAACAGCCAAAGCATTTTTTCTCGCTCGTGAGCGCCAAAATGCTAAAATGAAACGTTGCACTCTCTCTCCTCCAAGGAAGGTGCTAGGCAGAAATTGTCTTGCTGGTCCTCACTTGCCCTGGCAGTCACTGCCGGTAAACAGCAAGACTGGGGCTCTGCTCTTTCCTAGCCTTGCAAACAGCCAAAGCATTTTGTCTCGCTCGTGAGCGCCAAAATGCTAAAATGAAACGTTGCACTCTCTCTCCTCCAAGGAAGGTGCTAGGCAGGAATTGTCTTGCTGGTCCTCATTTGCCCTGGCAGTTATTGCAGATAAACAGCAACACTCGGGCTCTGCTCTTTCCTAGCCTTGCAAACAGCCAAAGCAGTTTGTCTCCCTCGTGAGCGCCAAAATGCTAAAATGAAACGTTGCACTCTCTCTCCTCCAAGGAAGCTGCTAGGCAGGAATTGTCTTGCTGGTCCTCACTTGCCCTGGCAGTCATTGCAGATAAACAGCAAGAGTGGGGCTCTGCTCTTTCCTAGCCTTGCAAACAGCCAAAGCAGTTTGTCTCCCTCGTGAGCGCCAAAATGCTAAAATCAAACATTGCACTCTCTCTCCTCCAAGGAAGGTGCTAGGCAGGAATTGTCTTGCTGGTCCTCACTTGCCCTGGCAGTCATTGCAGATAAACAGCAAGACTCGGGCTCTGCTCTTTCCTAGCCTTGCAAACAGGCACTCTGCTTTTTCTCACTCTCGCACTCCAAAAAGCAAAATGAAACGTGGCACTCTCTCTCCTCCAAGGAAGGTGCTAGGCAGGAATTGTCTTGCTGGTCCTCACTTCCCCTGGCATTCATTGCAGATAAACAGCAAGACTCGGGCTCTGCTCTTTCCTAGCCTTGCAAACAGCCAAAGCAGTTTGTCTCGCTCGTGAGCGCCAAAATGCTAAAATGAAATGTTGCACTCTCTCTCCTCCAAGGAAGGTGCTAGGCAGGAATTGTCTTGCTGGTCCTCACTTGTCCTGGCAGTTATTGCAGATAAACAGCAAGACTCGGGCTCTGCTCTTTCCTAGCCTTGCAAACAGGCACTCTGCTTTTTCTCACTCTCGCATTCCAAAAAGCAAAATGAAACGTTGCACTCTCTCTCCTCCAAGGAAGGTGCTAGGCAGGAATTGTCTTGCTGCTCCTCACTTGCCCTGGCAGTCATTGCAGATAAACAGCAAGACTCGGGCTCTGCTCTTTCCTAGCCTTGCAAACAGCCAAAGCATTTTGTCTCGCTCGTGAGCGCCAAAATGCTAAAATGAAACGTTGCACTCTCTCTCCTCCAAGGAAGGTGCTAGGCAGGAATTGTCTTGCTGGTCCTCACTTGCCCTGGCAGTCATTGCAGATAAACAGCAAGAGTGGGGCTCTGCTCTTTCCTAGCCTTGCAAACAGGCACTCTGCTTTTTCTCACTCTCGCACTCTAAAAAGCAAAATGAAACGTGGCACTCTCTCTCCTCCAAGGAAGGTGCTAGGCAGGAATTGTCTTGCTGGTCCTCACTTGCCCTGGCAGTCATTGCAGATAAACAGCAAGACTGGGGCTCTGCTCTTTCCTAGCCTTGCAAACAGGCACTCTGCTTTTTCTCACTCTCGCACTGCAAAAAGCAAAATGAAACGTGGCACTCTCTGTCCTCCAAGGAAGGTGCTAGGCAGGAATTGTCTTGCTGGTCCTCACTTGCCCTGGCAGTTATTGCAGATAAACAGCAAGACTGGGGCTCTGCTCTTTCCTAGCCTTGCAAACAGCCAAAGCAGTTTGTCTCGCTCGTGAGCGCCAAAATGCTAAAATAAAACGTTGCACTCTCTCTCCTCCAAGGAAGGTGCTAGGCTGGAATTGTCTTGCTGGTCCTCACTTGCCCTGGCAGTCATTGCAGATAAACAGCAAGACTCGGGCTCTGCTCTTTCCTAGCCTTGCAAACAGCCAAAGCAGTTTGTCTCCCTCGTGAGCGCCAAAATGCTAAAATGAAACGTTGCACTCTCTCTCCTCCAAGGAAGGTGCTAGGCAGGAATTGTCTTGCTGGTCCTCACTTGCCCTGGCAGACATTGCAGATAAACAGCAAGAGTGGGGCTCTGCTCTTTCCTAGCCTTGCAAACAGCCAAAGCAGTTTGTCTCCCTCGTGA
>NW_028114155.1:0-36243 GCF_964289735.1 Phaethon aethereus | reverse complement strand
GGGACAGGCCGACACGTGGGTGCGGGGCAGGGGGACGCGGGGCACACGACCATGGGGACGTTGGCAGGGTGGCATGGGGACAACCCAGACACGGGGACAACAGGGCAGGGGGAGCCGCGGGCGGGGCGCAGGGGTGCCGATGCGGGGTGCAGATGTGGGGTGCAGATGTGGGGTGCGGGGGGGGGGGCGGTACCTGCCGGGGCGGGTGGGGTTCCTGGTAGCTGGGCAGGATCTTGAGGACGACGCTGCCGCTGGCGTGGCGCAGGGTGTCCTGCAGCGCCCGCGGGTCGCTGCCCACCTCCCGCCCGTTCACCTCCCGGATGACGTCCCCCACGTGCAGCAGCCCCTGCTGCGCCACCATGCCCCCGTGCAGGATGCGGGCGATGACCAGCTCCCCCCGCTCCACCCGGAACGTCACCCCCTGGGCGGCACGGCCCCACCTCAGCCCCGCGCCGGTGTCCCCGCGCGGCCGCGTCCCACGCCGCCACCCACCCAGCACCCGCCGGTCACCCCGGCGATGTCCCCAGCGCCCCGCAACGCCCGGCACCCAGCGACAGCCCCAGCGCCCTGCGACGCCCCCATGTCCCCAGCACCCCGCAACGCCCCAGCACCCCGCACCTCCCCCAGCACCCCGCAACGCCATCACACCCAGTAATGTCCTAGCACCCCGCAACGCCCCCAGCACCCCGCAACGCCCCCAGCAAAACCCCCCATGCCCCACAACACCCCCAGCACCAGCAACACCCCGGCACCCCGCAACATCCCAGCACCCAGTAACGTCCCAGCACCCCACAACACCCCAGCACCCCGCAACACCCCAAGCACCCCGCAACACCATCACACCCAGTAATGTCCTAGCACCCTGCAACACCCCCAGCACCCCGCAACACCCCCAGCACCCCGCAACGCCCCCAGCACCCTACAATGCCATCACACCCAGTAATGCCCAGTGGCCTGCAAAACCCCAGCACCCTGCAACACCCCCAGCACCCTGCAACACCCCAGCGCCTCACAATGCCCACAGCACCCCGCAACGTCCCTAGCAACAACCCAGCACCCCGCAATGTCCGCAGCAACAACCCCCACACCCCACAACACCCCCAGCACTCAGCAACACCCCGGCACCCCACAACACCCCCACACCCAGTAACGTCTCAGCACCCCACAACATCCCAGCACCCTGCAACGCCCCCAGCACCCCACAACGCCATCACACCCAGTAACGTCCCAGCACCCCACAACACCCCCAGCACCCCACAACACTATCACACCCAGTAATGTCCTAGCACCCCGCAACACCCCAGCGCCCCGCAATGCTCCCAGCACCCAGTAATGCCCAGTGGCCTGCAACACCCCGGCACCGTGCAACACCCCCAGCACCCTGCAACACCCCAGCACCCCGCAACGCCCCAGGCTCGGGCTCACCAGGTTCTCGCCGGCCGTCTTGCGGATGCCCACCATGCGCACGGCGTCGGGGGGCACGGGCTGGCTGTGGAAGGCCGGGTCCAGCGCGGGGCTGGGCGGGGGCGTCTCGTAGCTCTTGGAGGCCACCGAGTCGTGGGTCTCCAGCAGGGACTGCAACACGCAGAGCACGGGGGCCGTCGCGCCCGCCTCGCACGCGCCCGTGCGCCCGCGCGTCGCGCTGGCCTCGCGCGCGCCCCACCTGGAAGTGGGGCTCGCGCAGGATGCGGGCCAGCTCGGCGGCCGCGCTGTCGCGCCGCGCCAGGTGCCCGATGTCGCGCAGGATCTCCTGCACCAGCTCCAGGTTGTTGTCCCTCACCGCCTCCAGCTTCGTCTCCTCCAGCCGCTCGTGGGCCTGGGGGGGGCCGAGGGGGGGATTAGGGACCCCCGCGCCGCTTGCTAATACCCCCGGCATCTGCTCCCCCGGCCCACAGCGGGGGAGTCCCTGGCGCGGCCCCGCGTGCACACGCGTGAGCACAAGCACACGCACGCACGAGCACGCATGTGCACGAGCACGCGCACACGCCCTTTGCACCCGCACAGCGCCCTGCGTGCACACGCGTGTGCAAACCGGTCCTTTTGGATGCACGCACACACGTACATCCTCAAGTGCACGCTTGCGCACGCACGCTCATGCCCCTGGATGCGTGTCACCACGCCAACCCGTGCACGCACGTGCCATTGCACAACCGTCTGCAGGTGCAAATACGCACACACATACTGGTAAACGTGCAGGACGTGGGGCCAGCCACACGCACCCCATCAGCACAGCCTGTGGGTGGTACACACACGCACACATGCGTGCACGCACACACGCGTGCATGCACACACGAGCACACGCACCCAGCCACGCACACCCTGGGGGGCAGCGCACGCCCAGCACCCTCCCCAGCTCCCGCCCCACACATGGCCCTCCCTCACCCCCGTGCTGAAACATGTCAGCCTCACATACACGTGCAAACACGCACGCTCACTTCCATGCATGCACAGACATGTATGTGCGACCACGTGCCCACTCCTCCCTGCGTGCACTCACACATGCGTGCAAGCGCACATCTCTGCGTGCACCCGCGTGCAAGCACACGCGCGCGCACGCATCCACGCACACGCGTGCACCCACGCGCGTGCATCCACACGCACGCACGCCTTCGTGCGGCACAGACACGCCTGCGCGTGCGCACACGCTTACACACCCTTACCCCCGCGCACCCACCCGTGCTCCCGCATCGCCCCCGGGCCCCCGCTCGCTGCCACCCGCGGGCAGGGGGACGGGGGGGGGGACACACGCATGCGGTGGCCCCCCCGCGCCACCGTACCTTGGCCAGGGAGCGCACGATGGGGCTCTCCATGATGCCGCGGAGGAAGATGAGGTCCAGGTCGGCGGCCCCCGGGGTGCCGGGGAGCCCCAGCAGGTTGTCCAGGACCTGCTGCATGGCTGGGGGGGGGCGTGGGGACACGGGGACACGGACACACGGGGACACACACACGGGGAGGCGGGGCGGGGGGGGCACAGCAGGAGAGAGCAGCCACACGGGTTCAAGTCAAATACGGCTGAGGGGTGCCCGTGCCCCCCACCTCTCCATCGCGCCCCCCACCTCTCCATCGCGCCCCCCTCACCCCAGGGCCCCCCCAGTTATGGGACCTGGCGGGGAATAGCAGGGAGGGTGTGGGGGTCCTCTGGGAGCAGGGACCCCCCCCTTGTCCTACGGGAAGGATAAATGCGCCCCCCCCAGCATCCTCACCCTGCCTTGCCTGGCTGGGGGGGCTGTGCTGGCGATGTGGGGGGAAATCCCCCCAAAACCCCACGCCCCAGCAGCTGGGGGGGTGCACTGCAAATGGGGGGGTGCCATGCAAATGGGGGGTGTGACACAGCCGGGGGGGGGGGTCTGCAGTGCAGCCGGGGGGGTTGCAATGCACATGTGGGGGTTGCCATACAACCGGGGGGTGCAATACAACCGGGGGGCTGCGATGCAATTGGGGGGGTGCGATGCGACTGGGGGGGCTGCCGTGCGACTGGGGGGTGCGCTGCCAGCGGGAGCGAGCGGAGGCTGCGCGGCAATGGCGGGGGACGCTGGCGGTGCAGCCAGGGGGTGCGGTGCAGACAGCCCCCCCCCCATATCTGGGGGGGGTCCCGGCCTGACCCCTCCAGATCCCCCAGACCCTCATCTCCTCGCCTCCCTCTCCCCCCTCCCACCCATCCTCAAGCACTCCCTGCCCACGCCAGTCCCCCCCGCGTGGCATCACCCCCTCGGCCGCCCCCCCACCCCCCCCGCCCCATACCTTGGGGGCCGAGGGGGGCGGCGGGGGCCGGGGCGGGCGGCGGGGACCCGCGGCCGCGGCCGCTCATGGCTGCGGGCGGCAGCGCCGGGCCTCCGCCTGCCCCCCCCAGATCCGGGTACCGCGGCCCCCGCCCCGCGTGGGGCCCTCGCCCGGGGCCATGCACACGCGTGCACACGCGACCCCCTGCTACGGTCACGCCGCGTCGGCCCTCTCGCACGCAACCACCTTGCACGCTTGGTGTGTGCGTGGGTGTGCTCGCGCGCGGTGCATTGCACACGCACGGCCGCATGCTCACGCGTGTGCACGCCCGTGTGAGCAACAGTGGGTGGACGCATAGCTGTGCACGCTCACACACTTGTGCGCGGTGTGGAGAGCCATGTGCACCCACGTGCACGCCGCAGGCACACGTACCTGCGGGCACACGCGTGTGTGAGCACGCACAGCCCTGAGCACCCACAGGCACGCGCACCTGTGCATGCTTACACACGCGTACAGACCCACGCACACATGCTGCACCCACCCGTGTGTGCACACGCGCTGACACACACACGTTGTTGTGCACGCTCACGCCTCCGTGTGCACACGCAGTCCGTGCATGCTCACGCTCGCGTGCAAACCCACGGGCACACACCCTGCGCGTGCCCACCCCCGTGCCTGCTCACCCCTGGTTGCACACCCGCTCCCCCGTGCGCGCTCACCCGTGGGACCCCCCCCGCTCGCAGCCACGCAGCCTCCCGCGGCTTGGGGAGGGGTGAAGAGCGGGGGCTCGGCCCCTTTAAGGGGGCGGCCGGGGGGCGCGGGTCCGCGCTGTTGCCATGGCAGCCCGGAGGGGGGGGCGGCCGGGGAGTTCCACGCGGGGGGGGGGGGCGGCGGCGGATTTAAAGGGACCGCGCCCCGCGCGTGTGCACACGCACCTGCACAAGCGCGAACACGGACACGAACAGGTGCCCTCCCGCGCAGGCACGACCCCCCCCCTTGCACACGTGTGGCACCAGGCCTGGGCGTGCCCCGTGCACATGCGTGTGCGCGCCCCGCTCCCGCAGCCCCCACGCACACGCATCCTGTGGCCCCTGCAGGAGCCGCCACCCCCCCGCACCTGCAGCCGCACGCACGCCCAGGGGTTGCTTGCACACGCGTGTGCCCGTGCGTGTGCGAGCCCCCGCCTGGTGAACACTCACCCGTGCCGGTGCGGGGGGCGGCCGCCGGCATCTCGGCGGTGCTGCAGGCACGGCCGGGCACGCGTGACGGGCACCGACGCGGACAGGGACGGCCGCGCAGGCGTGCCGGGCACCCTCGTGCACATGGGCGTGTGCTTACACACGCGTGTGCATGCGTGCAAGTGCGCCACAGACATGTGCAGGGACACACGAGGCCCCCATGCCGCCTCCCAGCCCCACATTGTGCCCCACCGCGGGGGGAACCCCCTAGTACTGGTGCTGACACCCACCCAGGGGGGCACCCACGCCATGTCCCAGCACCGGTGTCCCCAGCGCCGGTGTCCCCAGTACCAGCATCCCCAGCGCCCTCAGCACCGGTGTCCCCAGTACCAGCATCCCCAGCGCCCTCAGCACTGGTATTCCCAGTATCTCCAGCACCGGTGTCCCCAGTATCAGCATCCCCAGCACCCCCAGCGCCCTCAGCACCGGTGTCCCCAGTACCAGCATCCCCAGCGCCCTCAGCACTGGTATTCCCAGTATCTCCAGCACCGGTGTCCCCAGTATCAGCATCCCCAGCACCCCCAGCGCCCTCAGCACCGGTATTCCCAGTGTCTCCAGCACCGGTGTCCCCAGTACCAGCATCCCCAGCATTCCCAGTATCTCCAGCACCGGTGTCCCCAGTATCAGCATCCCCAGCACCCCCAGCGCCCTCAGCACCGGTATTCCCAGTGTCTCCAGCACCGGTGTCCCCAGTACCAGCATCCCCAGCATTCCCAGTATCTCCAGCACCGGTGTCCCCAGTATCAGCATCCCCAGCACCCCCAGCGCCCTCAGCACCGGTATTCCCAGTGTCTCCAGCACCGGTGTCCCCAGTACCAGCATCCCCAGCATTCCCAGCGTCTCCAGCACCGGTGTCCCCAGTACCAGCATCCCCAGCATTCCCAGCGTCTCCGGCACCGGTGTCCCCAGTACCAGCATCCCCAGCATCCCCAGCGCCCTCAGCACTGGTATTCCCAGTGTCTCCGGCACCAGTGTCCCCAGTACCAGCATCCCCAGCGGCACCAGTGTTCCCAGTACCAGCATCCCCAGCATCCCCAGTGCCCTCGGCACCCGTATTCCCAGTGTCTCCAGTCCAGCACAACCAATATCAGTGTCCCCAGCACAGCCACCCCCAGTGTCCCCAGGGTTGCCAGCACTGCCAGCCGCAATGTCTCCAGCCCCAGTGCCCCCAGAGTCCCCAGTACCAGCATCCCCAGTGCCCCCAGTGTTCCCAGTGCCCCCAGTACCAGCATTCCAAGTCCCCCCCCAGATGCCCCCGAGCAGGCAGAGGCAGGAGGTGGCTGCAAAGGGGTTTATTGGGGGGGCCAGCCTGGACCCGGGATGACAGGCGCCGTGGGGGCGGTGGGTGCTGTGGGGGCTGCGGGGGCTGTGGGTGCTGCACCCCGCTGGGCTCCTCTTCACCCGCTCGGCCCCGGCAGTGTCCCTGCAAGAAAAGGTGGTCAGCACCCCAGCACCCCACAGTGCCCCCCAGCCCCGTGGCCCCCCCCCCCAGGACTCCCCCGCCTCCACGCAGGATGGCACCCATTGGGGAAACTGAGGCACGGCTGGCTCTGGGGGGGCTCACCCAGCACCCAGACCCCAACCTGCCACCCCTCACCTGGGGGCTCAGCAACCCACGGCGCCAAAGGGCTCCTCGCACAGCACCCGGTCGCCCGACCGCTTGCCGTACCTGCGAGGGGGGGCAGCACGTTACCGGGGGGCAGCGCCTTGCAACGGGGAGCGCGGCGCAACGGGGGAGCCGGCTGCAGGCAGCAAAGGGAGCAGCGAGGGAGCGGGTTGCAAGGGAGCCGCGCGTTGCAGCGCGGAGCACGTTGCAATCAGGAGCGCGTTGCAGCGGGAGTTGCATTGCAACCGGTCGCAGCGGTTGAACAGGTCGCAACGCGGCAGCGCGCTGCGACAGCGTGCTGCAACGCGGGAGCGTGTTGCAGAAGGGAGTTGGGTGCGGCACGAGGGCGCGTCGCGACAGGCAGCGCGTTGCGACGAGGGAACGTGCTGCGACGGGGGATGCGTTGCGACGGGGAGCACGCTGCGACGGGGCAGCGCGTCGCAGGGGTCCCGCAGCCGCGCCCCCGCCACCGCCCCGCCGCTCACCGGTGCCGCGTGACCACGTTGAGGTACTGCTGGAGGTCGTTGTAGAAGCGGACGAGGTCCTCGACGGGCGCGTCGTCCCCGGGGTAGGTGGGCTGCGCGGGGCCGGCGGCGCCGGGGCGCCCGGCCAGCAGCGCCAGGGCGCAGGCCAGGAGCAGCAGGGATGGCCAGCGGGGAGCCATGGCTGCACCGCGCACCGCGGCCTCAGGCTCCGCCGGCAGCGCCGCGCCGCACGCGCACGTGCGTGCCCGCCACCCGGCTGCACGCACGCGCACGTGCACACCTGCGTGCGCACCGCCCGGCACGTGCACAGGCGTACGCACGCCTCTGAGCTCCGCGCCCCAAACCTCCGCTCCCGGGATGCACACGCAGCCGCGCACACCCCCCCTTGCACACTCACACGCCCCCGTCTCTGCTCCCGGTGTGCGCGCGCACGCACAATCTCCGCATGCTCGGCCTGGCACACGTGCACGCACACCCTGTTCACGCCCGCGGGCACACACAGCCGCTTGCACACCTGCGCACCCCGTTTGGCACGCGCCACGGTCGCAGGCCCCTTGCGCACCCCCGCACACCCCTGCGCACCCCCGCACCCCCACCCACCCCTCAGGCCCTGTCCCCTAGCACGGGCGCTGCCGCCCCCTCCCCAGCCCCGTCCCCCTGCGGGGACGAGGCCCCAGCCCCACTCACCTGCTTCCACGGGTGGTGGCACGGGGACGCGGCGAGACGAGGGGACGCGGCGAGACGAGGGGATGCTGCCGTTGACTCCCTGGTCTCTCGGTGACACCGCTGCCACCGCGGCACTGGCCCTTATATCCCCCCTGTCTCCCCAAGCTGATGTCACCCTGCCACGCAGCACCTGTGGCCAGGTGGCCACGTGGCCGGGGGGGGGACAGAGGCCATCGGGGGGAACAGGGGCCACCGGGGGGGGTGACAGGGACACCTGGCCCCTCGCATGGCCCTGGTTAATGGTTGACCCTGGGCTGGGGGGGGCTCGCGGCGGGGCCGAGGACACGGACCCAGGTGTCCGGTGTCTGTCCCCGGAGCATCTCGGCCCCACGGATAGACTGAGGGACAGAGGGACGGGTGTGGGGACGGGGGGGACAGCTGGGAGAGGCTGGCGGGGTGCGAGGGTGGAGGCTGGCGGGAGGGGCGAGCAGCAGGACAGAGGGACAGCGAGGGATGGACAGAGGGATGAGGGGTGGGACGGAGGGACACGGCGGGGTAGGGGGGTTTTGGGGGGCGAAGGGTGCGACGTTGGGGTGAGGGGTGGGATGGAAGGACAGAGGGATGGGGGGAGCAGTGGGTGCAGTGGGTGGGACAGTGGCCAGTGCCCTGCTGCAGCCGTGCCCGAGGACGTGGCTGTGCCCCCGCTCCCACCACGGGCCAGGTTGGGGGGCCAGAGGGGTGGGGCCCCCCCAGCCCACGTGTCCCCCAGCCCAGCCTGACACAGCCCCCAACGGCCGCAGCCCCTGCAGGCGCCCCACGGCCGGTGAACCCCACACCCAGTGCACCCCTATAACCCTTGCACCCCTATAGCCAGTGCACCCAGTGCACCCAGTGCACCCAGCACCCCCATACCCACTGCACCCAGCATCCAGTGCACCCCTATAGCCAGTGCACCCAGTACACCCAGCACCCCCATACCCACTGCACCCAGCATCCAGTGCACCCCTATAGCCAGTGCACCCAGTACACCCAGCACCCCCATACCCACTGCACCCAGCATCCAGAGCACCCCTATAGCCAGTGCACCCAGTACACCCAGCATCCCCATACCCACTGCACCCAGCACCCAGTGCACCCCTATAGCCAGTGCACCCAGTACGCCCTGCACCCAGTACACCCAGCACCCAGTGCACCCAGCACCCCTATACCCGCTGCATTCAGCACCCAGTGCACCCCTATAGCCAGTGTATCCAGTACACTCAGCACCCAGTACACCCAGCACCTCCATACCCACTGCACCCAACACCCAGTGCACCCCTATAGTCAGTGCACCCAGTGCACCCAGCACCCCCATACCCACTGCACCCAGCACCCAGTGCACCCCAGTAACCCATGCACCCCAGTACCCACTGCCAGAGCATCCCACCATCACCCCCGTAGTGAGTGCACCCCAGCACCCATTGCACCCCAGCACCCATTGCACCCCAGCACCCACCATGAATGTACCCCATGAATCCCAGCATCACCCAGCACACTCCTGCACCCTGTGCACCCCGTGCACCCCAACACCCGCTGCTGGTGCGCACCACTGCCCACGCACCCCGCGCACCCCAACACCCACCGAGAGCGTCACCCCCCCACCCTGTGCACCCCAGAACCCACTGCCCCCCAGAACCCACTGCCAGCGCCCCCCACCACCCCCCCCAGCACCCAGCGCACCCCAACGTCCAACCCCAGGGTGCCCCAGTGCACCCCACCCTCCTCCACCAGACCCCCTGCCCCCCCACCTACTCCCCCACCGACACCCCCCGCTCCCCACACATCTCCCCACCCCTGCGCCCTTGCACCCCAGGGTGTCCTTTGTCCTTTACTCCTTCCACCCAGCCTCACTCCTCCCCATTCCCCCGCACCCTCCCCTCCACCCCTCCCTCCGCCCCCCCCCGCACCCCTCCGTCCCCCCTCTGCCCCCCTCTGCCCCCCCCCGGCACACACAGCCCAGGCGGGTGCCCACAATCGTGCTCTTTATTGCTGCTGGCGGGGGCGTGCGGGGACCCCCCGACAGCGGTGGGGACGGGGACGGGGCCAGGGCCCCCCCCAGCAGGACACCCCCGGGCTGGGCTCTGGGGGTCTCTGGCCCTCCTGGCGGGGGGGCCTGTGCTGGCCCCGGGTGCTGGGGCCCACCCTGTGGCAGAGCCGTGGGTCCCTTAGGGAGACACGGCGAGACGGGGAGGACTCGGGGGACGGGGGGGCTGGGGGAGCCGGTCACCATGCGGAGTCATCCTCGTACCTGCGGGGAAGAGCTGGCGTGAGAAAAGGGGGGAACGAGACCCCCAGCACCCCCCCCCGGACCCCCACCCCAGGTTGCAGGAGGGGGTGCAGCCCCTTTTCCTGTCCACAGGGTGACAGGGACGGGGACACTCACCGTGACCTGTCACTGCTGGCCCCGAGGAGCAGCTCCGACAACACGGCCTCGGGGCTGGCGCGTTTGCCGTACCTGCGGGACACGGAGCACGTGGGTGCACGTGCAAAGGGGCACACGCGGGTGCGCAAGCGGGACCTCGCAGGGGAGCGCGCGCAGGGGAGCGCGCGAAGGGGAGCGCACAAGCGCGCAAATGGAAACTGCCGGGTGCGCGCAACGGGGCGCGCGGGTGCGCACAAGAGGAGCCGTGCACGCGCGAGCGCGCCAACGGCGACGTCCCTGCACGTGCCAAGGGGTTTGCACGAGTGCCGCCGGGCTCGCGCCCGCGCCTTCGCGCCTGCCCGCGCTCACCTCTGCCGCGTCACCAGGTTGATGTAGTGGCGAAGGGCCGAGAAGTACTTGGCCATCTCCTCGGGGGAGGCGTCGTCCCCGGGGCTCTCGGGTTTGGGGGGGTACGCGGCCGCCAGCGCGCCCAGGCACAGCAGGGCGCACAGGGCCACGGCCGCCAGCGCGCGCCGCGGCCTTGGGGACGTCACCATCTGCGTGGGGACGGGGACCAGCCTCAGCTGCGTGTGCACCACCCCGGAGCAGCTCTGCCCCCCACTAAAGCCCCCGTCCCCCCGAGTCCACAGAGATGTCTCACCCCCAAGGACCCCGTCCCCTGTGGGGCTCACCCCCCCAGGGCCCCCCTGCTCCCCAAGGAGATGTCTTCCGCCCCCATCCGGGACCCCAGCCCCCCCTCAAGGGGCATCTTCCCTCCAGGGACCCCCCCCACATCCCACCAGGACATCCCCCTCCCAGAGACCACCCCACCTCCCCAAAGGGACATCTCCCCCCCAGGGATTTCCGGAGCCCCCCAGCAATGCCCCAAAGGGACCACCTCCCTCCTGGGGACCCTCAGGAGCCTCCTCCCATCTCCCCGAAGGGACATCGCGATCCCAGGGACACCCCCCGCAGGAGAACCCAAGGGGACACGTCCCTCCCAGAGACCCCCCCCAGCCTCCCTAAGGGAGATCTCCCACCCCAAAGGACACCCAGAGACCCCAAGGGACACCTCCCTTCCAGGGCCCCCACGTGTCCCCAAGGGATCATCTCTCCCCCAGGGGTCCCAGCCTCCCCCAGGGGATGCCTCCCCTCCATGGGACCCCCCAGGACCCCAGCCCGGTCCCCGGGCTGTCCCCGCACTCACGCTGGAGGAGGCGGGAGGTGACAGGCAGGGCCTGGCAGTGGGGACAGTGCCGGGGACACGGCGGCTCCGCCACCCGCCCGGGGTTTTATAGCCTCCGGGGGGGCTGCTGGCTCCTCCCTCACCCGTGACCGACCCACGGGCACGGCAGGACCCCGGCAGCCCCCCCCGTCACCACCGGCCCCTGAGGACACGTGCCAGCACCTTGTCACCGGCCCCCGGCAGAGCCTGCTCCGAGGAGCTGGGGCGCACGGCGCGTGGGGGGCACGGCCGGGACACAGGGACACGGCACAGGGACACGGCGTGCAGGCACAGGACACAGACGTGGCATGCGGCACGCAGCCATGCCAGACGGGCACGGCACATGGACACGGATGTGACATGCAGCCACGGCACACAGCCACGGCAGCACCCAACCATGGCATGGGGCACATGGCAATGGCACATGGACATGGGTGTGACACGCAACCGTGGCACATGAGCACGGCACAGATGTGACACACAGCCACAGCACATGGACATGGCACACAGATGTGACACGCAGCCGTGGCACACAGACATGAACATGACCACGCAGCCATGGCACACAGCCATGGCACACGGACACAGATGTGACAGGCAGCCATGGCACATGGACATGGCACACGGACGTGACACACAGCCATGGCACACAAACATGGCACATGGACACAGATGTGACAGGCAGCCACGGCACACGGGCACAGCGCACAGACGTGACATGCAGCCATGCCATGAAACACGGCAGTGGCACGCAGGGACACGGGCCACACACAGGAACAGAAACGTGGCACAGCCATGACACAGCGGGTGGCACACAGCAGGGGCGTGGGACACGGGACACAGCCCTGGCACAAGCCACCCACAGGGGAAGGGACACAGCCCACAGCTGCGGCTGCCTCAGTTTCCCCAGACGGCAGGGCAGGGCACGCAGCCGCCACCGCAGCCGCCGCCACCGCCATCGACCGCTGTCACAGCCCTCCAGGACGGATGAGCTGCCCTTTCGGCTCCTCCGCTGTGAGCCCCCCATGCCGGGGGGACACTAATTCGTTATGGATTTGGCATTAAGGAGCAATCACCCAGCCCAGCGCTCTGGGGGAAACTGAGGCACGGAGGCGCCTGGTGGGGACGTGCTGCGAGTGGGGGCTCCGAAGCCACCGTGCGGGTGCTGGGACAGGGAGAGGTGGCAGAAGGGGGTCCCCAAAAGCCCCAGGATGCTCCCATCCAGAAGCAGCTGCATCTCCAGCCAGGGGGATGGAGGGGACACGGCTCGGCGGGACCCCGTGGGGTGCCACCAGCCTGGCTGGAGGGGACACGGCTTGGCGGGACCCCGCGGGGTGCCACCGGCCCGGCTGGAGGGGACACGGCTCGGCAGGACCCCGCGGGGTGCCACCGGCCCGGCTGGAGGGGACACGGCTCGGCAGGACCCCGCGGGGTGCCACCGGCCCGGCTGGAGGGAACACGGCTCGGCGGGACCCCGCGGGGTGCCACCGGCCCGGCTGGAGGGAACACGGCTCGGCGGGACCCCGCGGGGTGCCACCGGCCCGGCTGGAGGGGACACGGCTCGGCAGGACCCCGCGGGGTGCCACCGGCCCGGCTGGAGGGGACACGCTCCCCGCTCCTGACCTGGCCATCCCCCTGGGGAGCGGTGGCACAGCTTGGGGCAGTGCCAGTGTGGGGGTCCCAGCCCCATGGCTGTCCCCAGCCGCGGGGGGAACGCGTCCCTGCGGCGCGGCCAGGGTGCTGCCCTGGCGCGTGGGGGTCCAGGCCACCCCAGCTGCATGGTGCCCGGCCCCACACCGGCTGGGAGGGGGCTGAGCCCCCCCAGCCCGGCATCTCTCGCATCCCCACCAACGCAGGCGTGAGCCGATGGAAGGGCTATTCGGATCGATGGGGGCTGCGGACGACCCCCAACGCTCCGTCGCCGAGGCCGAAGCCGGCAGCGCCCCGGTGGGGGCTCAGCCCCCTCCCCAGCAGAGGAGCCCCCCATGGGGGGGGCTCTGCCCCATCGTGGTGTTCACAGGGGGCACAGGGTGGCGGCTGGGGGACACCCAACCCCACGGTCCCACTGCTGCGGGCTGGCACCAAACCCCCGAGAGAGCGGCAACGTCACCGCATCGCGGTTGGGGGTGCGTGTGGCCCCCCCCTCCCCGGCCCAGAGCCGACCCCGCTGTCGGGGTGTTGGGGGGGGGAGAAGGGAGGCGAGAGTTTTCTGCCCCATTTCCCCTGAGTGACAGTAAACAGCGATTTTCCAAAGGTCACAGGATGGCTCTGCCAGCGGGGGGAACCCCCGCCCCGGGCGTGGGGCTGGGGGGCCCGGCCGCAGCCCCCCCAGGCAGGCCGAGGGCTGGCCCCAGGGGACCCAAAGCAGATGGGGCAGGGAGTGCCCACCGTGTGCCCCCCATCTCTCCCGCAGGCAGGGAGGGGGAGGAGGAGGGTGCGGGGCTGAAGGTGCATCGCGGGAGCCCCAGCAGCCCCCGGGTCGCGGGGGGTGGGTCCCAGGAGGATGAGGAGTCCCCGGGGCCCCCCCAGCCCGGGGGCGGCGGACGGAAAGGCGCAGGCAGAGCAAACAGGGCCCTGCCGCTTCCCCGCACTTTATGGCCCCCCGGTTCCGCTGGAGGCACATTAGGGGCCACCCGTGGCCCGCCCCCCCCGCAGGAAGGTCCTTATCAGCCCCTGTTTGCTTTTCCAGCACCCAGCCGGGGGGGCACAGGGTGACACAGGGTTGCCCAGTGAGGCCGCAGGATGGTGACAGCGAGGACACGGCCGTGGGGACAGCTGGGCTCCGCCAGCCCCTTGCTGTGTCCCACTGTCACGTACGTGTGTGTGTGTGTGTGTGTGTGTGTGTCCCCCGCCATACCAGGCTATGGCAGAGCACAGGCAGCGTGCAGGCAGGGCATGACCCCAGGGACGGGCAGGAACTGACAGCAAAGCCCAGCCCAGGCCCCCGCTCTACCCCCTGCCTCAGTTTCCCCCCTGAAGGAAGGGTAACACCCTGTATTGCCCACACCCCAATGCACAGCAGCTCCCTCTGCATCCCCCCCAAAAGGGGCTGCCCTCGAAGCAGCTCACGCTCTGAGCCCCCCAAAAGTGGCTCCTCTTGCCCCGAGCCCCCCAAAGCGGCAGGGCTTGACCCCACCGGCATGCAACAGCCAAGAGCCCGGGGACGAGGTAAAAGATTTCTCATTTCATCAGTAAAAATACACCCGGGGGGGCAGCACCTCGGCAGGGAGGCGGCCTGGCCACACAGTGGCCAGCACCCCACAGGCAGAAGCCCCCTGGCTCCCCCCACACACACACCCCCAGAGCAGCGACCGGCCTGTCCTCCAGCAAAATTATCAAATATTTACAAATTAAAATTAAAAAAAAAAAAAGAATAAATAGCAGTGATTCTTTAAAAAAAAGCCCCACCCCCTCCCCTCCCCTTGCCCCCCTGCCCAGTCCCGGCCAGTGGCCACCCCGCTCAGCCATCAGTGGCCAGGATGACCACAGCTCCAAAAATGCCGACGTTTTGCCCAATGAGTTTCATCTGATTCCAGAACTCGACGCGGCGCGAGTCATGCCAGTAACCGATGTTGCCGTCGATGAGGAGGATGGCGAGGGGCAGGAGCACTGCCAGCACCTGCGCTGCCGCCCGCACGTAGTAGCCGGAGAGGAAGGCGAGGGCCAGGAGGCCGTAGAGGATGAAGAGGAGCTGAAGGGTGAGCTCACCCCCCAGGAGGTGGTTCAGGTACGCCAGGCGGTCCTCCTTGCTGTGCTGCAGGGAGTAGGCCTGCGGGGGACAGCGGGGGCTGGAGTGCACTGACCATAGTGCCACTGGTGCCACTAGTAGCACTGGCAGCACTGCTGGCTCTGGCAGCACTGGTAGCACTGGCGGCACTGCTGGCTCTGGCAGCACTGGTAGCACTGGCAGCACTGCTCACTCGAGGCTTCTTGCCCTCGGAGGGAAACCCCCACTGGACCCAGCCCCCTGCCTGCAGCAGGGCAGGGGGCAGGAGGTAGCCACCGTGTGTCCCCCCCGGCCTGGCATGGCGGAGCCCCCCTCCCCGTACCTGGCAGATGAGGTAGATGCCGAGGAAGACCTGCCCCGTGGACTGCAGGGAGCGGCTGCGTGGCTTCTGGCGGTAGAGCTCGCCTGCACCGCTGGCCAGGATGAGGAAGCCACCAATGATGGCGATGGTCCGGGAGTACATCCGCACCTGCGCCGGGGCCAGCGTCACCCCCCGGGCCCTCCCTGAGGCCAGGGGGTGATGGGGGGCAGGATGTTGCAGTGAGGGGGGTCTCACCTTCAGCCAGTCGCCGTAGTGGACGTGGCCGCCGACGTGGGCGGCATACGTGGCCACGGCGAGCTGCAGGGCGGCCCCCAGGGCAAACCAGCGGCGCTTCACCCCGAAGGACATGAAGCTGGCGCAGAGCACGGCCACCCCCATGTCCACGTACAGGTAGGGGACGGGGATGTCTGGCTTCCTGGAGGGGCAGCAGCTCCAGCCCCTGACCCCAAATTGCCCTGGCCATGCCCCCCCGAACACCCACTCACCGCAGCACCCTGCCCCAGCTCCTGTTTCACCCCCTGGCCCCATAGAGCCCTCCACAGTCCCCCCTGCCCATCCTATAATTGCCCCAGTCCCCCCCAACCGCCCCTCTGCCCTCCCCCCAGCCCCCATGCTCCCCTTCACCCAGCCCCACATTTACCCAGGGAGCCCCACAGCTGCCCTACACTTGCCCTAACCCCCCCCTCCCCAGTTGCCCCAGCTACGCCCAGCCCCACATTTACCCAGAGCCCCGCAGCTGTCCTACACTTACCCTAACCCCCCCGCCCCAGTTGCCCCAGCTACCCCCAGCCCCACATTTACCCCAGGAGCCCCTCAGCCGCCCCACACATATGCAGCTCCCCCGGTCCCACATCAGCCCCAGCCTTCCCTCAGCCCCACAGCCCTGCCCCGGCCCGCCGGGCCTCCCCCAGGCCTATGCCTTCCCCAGCCGCCCCGGGCCTCCCCCGGTCCGCACCGGCGGCCGTCGGCGCGCTCGGCGCAGAGCAGCAGCCCGCTGAAGCAGTGCCAGAAGGGGAAACGGGTCAGCAGGACGCCGCCGCCCGCCGTCAGCAGCCGCAGCGCCCGCCGCCGCCAGCCGCGGGCCGCCGCCATCGCCGCCAGGCCCGCCCCGCCGGAAGTCCCGCCCGGCACCGGAAGTCCCGCCCCGAAAACACCGCCCACAGCGGGAACCCCGCCCCCTCGCAAGAAGCCCCGCCCCATAGTCACAGCTCCCCGCGGGAAGCCCCGCCCCCCGCTCAGGCCCCGCCCCCAGAGCGCCAGACACGGGTGATGGTTAAAAAAATTTTGGGTTTTATTGTTTTTGCTAAACAATACTAAAAAATTTTCCTTTTTTTTTTTTAAAGTTTTTTCTTTTTTTTTTAATTTTTAACTCTTCTAAAGGCAGGGCTTGAATTGTTTGATTTTGATCCATTTATTTTAAAAAACAAAACAAAAAAGGGGAGGGGAGAGGATCATGGCAAAAAAAAAAAAAGAAAATAAAAACTTAAGGGAAAAAAAAGCAGAAAATGGGTGGGGAAAAAAAGAAAAAAAAAAGGAAAAGGGAAAAAAAAAAATTCCAAACAAGCCAGGCCCCAGCCTGGTGCTGGGTGGGGGGGCATGGAGGGGCCGCAGCCCCCCTCGGGCTCCCTGGGGCCGGCAGGGTGGGAGGGTGGGGTGGGGGGGTGACAGGGAGGTTTTTTTGCCACGATCCTGGTCGAGAGAACTGCTAGAAGCAGAAAATATTTAAAGAACATTTTAATATATATTCATATATATATTTAAAGATAAGAAAAATAAGACTAATTCAAGCCTTGCCCTGTGCAAACAAAATTAAAACGAGACCGCGCTGGTCACAAGGGTCCCGGGTCAGCCACCGCAGTCAGCTCGTTACTTTTATTTTTGGAGGGGTTTGTGGGGAGGGGGACGGGTAGGGGGGTAGATCCTCCTATGGGACAGGCAGAGAGGGGGTGACAGACCCCCCTTTAGAAAAGTAAAGGGGGGGGGGCGCCAGAAAGGGAGGAAAAAGGAAAAGAAAGGTCAAAAAATAAAACTAACAAAGTCTGACTGGCTGGTAGGAAAGAAAACATGGCGGACAAAAGAAAGTCTGTTAGTCAAGTAATGCATGAGCTTTTAAATTATTCTCTTTTCTCGTTTGTTTTAAAGTCTAAGGTTTGGAATCGGTTGAGCTCCCCGTTAACGAGCTCAAAAAAAGGAAATAAAAGTGGAACCCCCCGGTGCCGGGAGGTGGGCCTCAGGACGAGAGGGAGGTCTCCTTCTGTGTCTGCTGTGCTTGTGAACGCTGCATTACCTTCTGGCTTTCCACGTCTCGAAAATGCTTCTCCACCTGCCAGCGGGGAGGGTGGGACGGACAGAAAGAGGGGTTTAGCGAAGGCAGGACGGGCAGGGGACCCCCGGGGTGCGCAAGCCCACCCGAGGAGGGACCACGGGATGCGACACCCTCCCGGCAGCCCCGGCGCCACCAGATCCCCCCCCCCCCCCGCCCGTACTCACTATTTTGCGTACGTGACTCAGCGCGCTTCCCTCTTTGCCTTTACAGTTTTCCACTTGATAGGGAGGGGCGATAACGACTTCTTCCATCACAACTATGTTCTTCTCCTGCCATTTACAGTCTTTAATGCTGCAGGGAGGGGATAAAGGACCAGCAAAGGTGACTGCCCGGGGCTCTGGGCTGTGTCCCCACATCCCCCAGCCCCACTGAAAGCCACCACCCACTCCCAGCAGGGTCCCGCTGCCCACCTCGGCCCCGCGTCTCACCAAGGAGCTGATGTGGGTGCAGAAGCCACCCAGTACCTCCTAGGAACCCAACCAAAGAGGGGTATGAGCCTGCAGGGACGGGGCACGAGCCTGCAGGGACGGGGACATGGCCAGTGTGTGCCAGAAGAGGCTGGGAGCAGGCAGAGAGCAGGCAGAGAGGCATCACCTGCCCCCAAGGACTGCATGGCTCTGGCCAGCACGTCCCAGGACACGTTGGCAGCGTTTTGTGGCGAGCCCAAGGGACCGGGCAATGCAAACCCCTCCCTGGGCTACAAACAACTCCCAGCCAGCGGCGCTGCGGGCAGAGGCAGAGCACAGGAGTCACCCGTGGCACCGACGAGGGGACTTACGTCTTATGTATAGTCTGGAAGAGCTGCTGCCCCTCCAGAGAGACACCAGCACTAATTGCATACGCCTGGCTCATCTTCTCTTCCTTCTCCGTCCGCGCTTTGTTGGCAAGCTGGAGGGGAGACAAAGAGACAGGGAGCTCAGCTGAGCATCGCCCGAGCGGTGATGAGACCTCTGAGGGAGCACAGGTCCCACCTGCAGACACAGCTCTGCCACCGCTCACCGACCGGATCGCCAATTAAATCAGTGTTAACGATGAGCATGCAATTCCCACCCTCCCACCACACCTTTCTTTGCACATCCCAGAGCGCCAGATGGATTTCAGGCCACAGCTTAATTCCTTTTTGAGTCGCTGTCGCCACTGCCTGTGTCCCCCTGATATTTTAGGGATGTGGGCACCATCTTTTCGTATCCCCCTGTTCAGGCACAGGGAGGAAATCAGCTGCCAGGGACCAGACGCACAAGCATCACCTTCCCCCCTGCCTCTTCCAAATTAATTGCTGCATTTTAGGTCCAAACCACCTTCCACCACTCATTGTTTACTCAGGGGACACAGACAGGCAAAATGAGCCCGAAATAACCATTACATTAGAGCTCATGGGCCATAAAGGCCTCTGTATAGACCACGCAGGAGTATGAACAACTTTATCCCAGAACAGCTATTCTATTCAAAAAAAAAAAAAAAAAAAAAAGCAGAATCAGTTATTTGGGAGTCACTCCAGCAGCACACGACGTCCGTGCGCGGGGAAGCGCGATTACACTGGCGGGGTCTCGGAGTAGAGAGGGGAAACCCCAACCCTCGCGTTAAATCCCATGGCCGCAGGAGGAGAAGGAGCTGCAGCTGCCTGCAGGCAGGAGACGGGCAGGCAGCGCTGGACCAGCCGCCCTTCCCGGCTGGAGCTGCCGCAGTGGAAGAGCCACATTAGCATTGCCGCCCACGCCGGCCCTCCTCTTCCTCCTCCCCGGAACGGCCTCACGCCTGCAAGCACTCCCCAAGCCAGACTGGCTTTCTCCGCGCTGCGTGAGGATGGCTTCACCCTTTCTAAAGCCCTCTGTGGGTACGAAAAGCCCAAGCTCCCACTGAGAGGGACACTTTTTGTAGCCAGTAACACTAACGGACCAGTTTCACCGTCCCAGCCAGCCTGCCTCCTGAAACAGCGGCCACCGGGCAGACACAGCCCATTGTGTCCATGCCCAGGTGAGCTGGGCTCACTGCAGCAGCGTTTGGCTTGCTTGCCACGTGCAAAAGGCTCCTCAGCCTCTTGATACGCAAGGGAAGCGTTAACAGGGGGACAAGAGGAGTAGGAATCCCTTCTCAGCCCTGGCACAAGCTGGCTCTGAAGCTGCCCGCCCCGCTCTGTGTAGGGTTCACTCCCCCCAAGACCACCAGTCCAGCTTCCAAATTGTTTCTAAGTCCCAGCGCAACGTTCCCCAGTAACTTTCCTGCATCTGAGTCACCCATGCGACCAGCAGCCTTCTCTGGGGCTGCCCCCAAGGCCTGCGAACCTGGTTCTCAATGGGCTCCGCTCCCTGTGCCAAAGCATCCCCTCTGCCATGATATGGATGGGCTGGACCTGCGGCACGAAGCACGTTGAAGCTCCTCCACGGTGCCCACCACAGGCTCGCCCCCAGATCTCCTTCCCACCGAGCAGCCCATTCCTTGCAGCCAGGCTCACAGCACAGCCCTTCCCTCCGCACACCTGAAGTTTAGATCCATTTTGTTCATTTTTAAAACTCTCACTTTACCAGGGTTCTGGACGCTCCTCCAGTTCAAAGCAGTGGCTGCATCAGCTCCTCCTTCCCTGCCCGCTCAGCCGCTCGAGCACAAGTCGCAGGAGAGATGTGCATGCCAAGACAGAGTAGTTCAGCTCTGGGGACAGGGTCCCTGCACGCTTGTCTTTTCCCTGCAATAGGATGTGCTCTCCCTAGTCATCACCGCCAGCCCCAGACAAGAAATGAATCAGACACACTGAGCCTCCAACTTCCAGCCTCCTCAATTCAAGCACTCAAAACAGCCCCCTTGTCCCCAGCGCAGCCCCCCGCGCCGCACGGCTTTGTGCCCCACTGCAGCCAGCACCCGAAGGCGCCAGGGCTATTGAAGAGACTCGGATACACACCTTGTGCGCCGGCGGCATGAATGAATGAGTCACTTCCCTATTCACACCCATATGAATGACAGAGAGCGCAGCGCGCGGCAGGAAGAGCCGGTGAGGGCCACCGAGCACCATGCCGCAGCCCCCCACCACTGGGACAGCCCCTCGTCCTGCGCGGGTGCTGGCAGCCTGGTGAGAAGAGCCAAGCACGGAGCACCCTGGGCAGCAAGTCAAGGGGATCTCTCCAAAACCAGCCGGCTGACCTCCCCCAACACGGTTACAGATGGCTCTGCCATGCAGCCGAGCACCGTGCCGAGGTCCCCTGGGGGTGCCAGCCCCACGGGGCAGGCTGGTGTCCCCAGAGGTATCAGCGTGGGGCCCAGCCTCTTCAGTGACATCTCCCCTGCACGCCCATCGCTGGCAGCAGGAAGCTTCGAGCTCAGCCGTATCTGGACTGAACCGCTGCCAGCCCTCCATCACTCAGGCATTACCTCCTCACCTGCTCCGCCAGCTGCCAGAGCTGAACCACACGTCCCCCGGTTCAAAAGCCTTTCTCCCCCACAATTTTCTCTCCGCATCCCTCCTGAAGTCTCCCCCAGGGGATTCTGTGGTGTGGTCAGGACATGCCTCCCACAGCAGCCTCACGACAGCTACCTGCAGCCGACAACCCACTCTCCCCCTGCCCCCTTCCGTCAGGGGCTGGGTCCCCCACCGGGCCAGGCCCCACGGCTGGATCCTGCTGCCTTCCAAGCCCAGCAAGGCTTCTGGTCCCCACATTTTTCTCTCCGCTGACGACCAAGCAGGAGAGCAAAGGGCTGAGCATCTCCTGAGGGCTCCGCTTGCTCTCCAGGGCCTTCCAGAGCCAGCAAAGGCTTGCCCGGAGCACAACAACCATTCCCATGTGCCAACAGCTCCTTCTCCCAGTATAACCAGTATCAGCTCATCTATATTTCAGTCCTGCAGCATCACCAGACCCCAGCTTGCCTGTGCATTCATGGGAGAGATGTGGGTCAGAGCAACACAGAAAAACCCTCCTGTTGCTGGAGATGGGGACACGGCCATGCTGGCAGAGACTTCCCTCCACTGAAGACACAACCCGGTTCATTATTTTCCCCCTTGCACCAAATCCACAGCAATTATTTTGATGCTGGAAAGGCTGAAGCAAGTTTTTAAAGTCAGGTGGGGCGTTTTCCCCTCAGCAGGCCCGTCCATCTCCCGGCTGCGCTCCTAGCGACATCACTCGATGCAATTACAACGAACAGTCGTTATCTTTACAGCAGTTGTGTCATTTCAGACCTCTGCCAACGTGCTAATCCACCGAGAAGGAACCCATGGGTGCTACGGACACCCAGCTGGTGCCACCCACATGACACCGACCTGCAGGCAGAGCTTGCCTGAGCCTGCAGGCCAGGAGAGGAGGTTTCCACATGGGACAAGAAGGTGACAACTGAGAAGCCCCACAGCCAGCTTCCAGCTGCTTCACACCAGCATTGAGGGCTTAGGTTCACCTTCCCTTTTTTTGACCCCATCACTGGGAATCAGAAACAATTCCCTTCCAGAAGGGCGTATGAACAGCAGTGCCTCAAAATTCAACTAACTGTGCGTGCTTCACCGCTCCTGCCCACTCCCCTGCTGTTTGGCTTCACCCAAAACCACTCCATTCATGTGGAGATGGAGCTGCAGGCAGAGAGGGCACCCACTGAAGCACAAACCTCATCTAGCATCATCCACGGGAGCACGAAAAGCACTCTAGTGCGTTCTTAACCCGGGATCTTGGAAGAGGAGAGTACCCAGGAGGAGCAGCACAGGCTTGGGTAAGCAGAGTACCAGCTTCAGCCATGCCCATCTTCTCCGAAGCTTTTGAGCGATCGAGTCATTTGCTGTCAGGGGAAGAACCTGTTGCACGTTTATGAAAGGCCCCATCCTCCCTTCTCTCCGGCCAGCGAAGCACCACATCCCTCTACCAGAAGGCATTGGGGCTGCCATGGTGCCAGGAGGACCAAGAACACTGGACTTTTCCCGAGTGAAAGGGAGCTTTGCAGCCTCAACGTTACTAAAAACACTCCAGAGGTCCCAATGCTTATATTTGGGGAAGGAAGGGAGGGCATTCGGAGTGATGGCGTTTGTCTTCCCAAGGAACCGTGACGCATGACGGAGCCCTGCTTGCCTAGAGATGGCTGAACACCTGCCTGTTGATGGGAAGTGGTAAATGAATTCCTTCCTTTGCTTTACCTATTAAACTGTCTTGATCACAACCCACCAGTTTTCTCACTTTTACTTTTCTGATTCTCTCCTTCATCCCACCCGGGGGGGAGTGAGCGAGCAGCTGGGTGGGGCTTCGTTGCCAGCTGGGGTTAAACCACAACAGTCACCCAGGCAATTAAACTTACGTGGTAGGACCACGCTGGAAACTCCAGCCAACACTGGAGCAAATACAGTGTAAATACAGACCAAAGGGTGCGCAGGCACCCAGGGGAGCACAGCGCCCAGCCCCTCGTTCAGACTCACAAGGACTGTCTTTTGGATGAAACGAAGCTGGGAGCTCCCTCTCCCTCACCCAGGATCTCAGCTGAGCAATCCCGAAGCAGAGAGGGTCAGCCGGCTGCAGCGTCGCTACAGAAACACCAGCAGCAGGTCACAGAGACTCAATACACCCAAAATATCATCATCTAAACCCTTAACAGAGCCACGGTGAGTTGTGACTGAAGTGGGTGATTTAAAGTTTAAAAGCTACCTTGTCCCCGACAGGGACTTCCCCATGCGAATCCCTCCCTCCCAGGAGCAAACGCCTCCGAGCCCACGAAGGCAGGTTCTTACCTTGCTAACATTGAGCGAGGCTAAAGGAGGAGGCGTTTCCGTGCGGTCATTAATTATTTCCACTTCTGAAACATACTGTAAGTTTACAAGCAGGATATCTGCGTGATTAGGCTTTCCACTGGAAGAGGGGCATTCTGGAGGGGAAAAAACATTAAGGAAAACAAATCCAGACAGAGACATTTACAGGCCTGATGCACAGAGCTGTCCAGAAGCAAACTGGGAGAACATTTGGTTTTCAGCGAGTTCCTCCACCACCCTTGTCCCTACTCAGCCAAGCATGGGGTCATCCGTGAGACCCCAACAATGTCAACCACCTCTTCTTGGACCCTTTTAACGCCAAGTCAGACTATAGCACAAGTTTTCCAGCCAATAACTGCGGTACCCAGAACACACACAGCCTGGGATGCTGCATGGTCTCCTCCAAAAAAGCAATTTAGTCCCCACTAGCCGGAGAGGTGCAGAGGTGCTGCTGCCAGGGCCCCAGCTGTGGTGCAGCCTGCTTCCCTGCTCGCCACAAGCACCAGCCAACAAACACTGGTCTGCACAGGGAAGTGAACCAGAACAACCACCGTGCCTCAAATTTGCACCTTTTATACCATAACTATTTCCTCTTGCAGGCAGCGGCTAAGCCAGAGCCTCCCCGGCAGCAGTTCCTCGTGCGGATGGAAGAGGAGCTACCCAGCAGCTCCCCGGGAAAGGCCTCCTCGCCCTCGCACACCTCCTGGGCAGTACCTCAAATGCAGAGAGGTTTGTTGTGGTCGGTATCGCAGCATGACTGGAAAGTGTAAATGAGACAACAGTGCACCACCCCCAGAAATAAAAACCCTTCCAGAGCTGACATTAATTCCTGCACATTCTGTTCCCCAGGAGGCTGCATCGTTAGCCCTCCACTCCCTCAGCAAATGGAAGGAGCAGAGAGCATGGCACGGAGAGCCTCCTCCACGCCGATGCCATCTCCTCCTCGGAAGAGATGCTCGCAGAGGTCACTTTTCATCTGCTCCAGTCCCCCCCCACACGCCGAGCCTGGCTGCACAGGTGAAGCCCTCCCTAGCAAACGCTTCTCAATAAAGGGCAGAAAGCGAGGGATGCCCGGGGAACTCCGGTTTCTTCCTCTGGGGAGATGAGATAGAGCACCCCAGCTTTGGGAGGAAGAGCCAGACTTAGAGCAAAGCCAGATGGAGAGCTCTCAGCCCACTCCAGAGCAGACTGGCAGTGCCACACACTAAGCCAACCTGTTGGACATCATTTAAGACTATCCTGCAGCTTTCTCTCGGGCCTGGGGAGCTTCCCCCACCCAAACTGCACCAGCACAAAGGGAAGCTCAGCCCGGGACAGGTCCTCGGTCCCCCTCCAGGTGCATCACACCCAGGCACCCCACATGGCTTTTCCTATCCCATTTCTCACAGATGCAGCCTCCAGACCCGAATCCCTCTCACAGCTCCTCCATCACTCACCCATTCCCCTCCAGAACCCACCCCTGGCACTTCACTTCTCCAGCCCCTTTCCAACACCAGGCCCTGGGCTGAGCATCCACCTTCCATATCTCTCTGCAGCCCCTTTGCTGTTCTCCAACAGCCCTTTGCTTTCACCTTACTTGCAGGTTAAAAAAAAAGTACATCCTTGTGTGCACAGGCACATAGATCTCTCTCTCTCTATATATATATTTTAACCCCCTGAGCACTGCCTTCCTGCTTCTCTTCCACACGAGGCCTGGGGCAGCCCCAGACCCCCCCCTTCGCTCCCCCAGCAGCAGGACACTCCTCCTGGCACACCCACCGGCCCTCCTCACCCCCCAGGCCTGCCCCACAGGACTCCTCTCACAGGGGTCCCCAGATCCCTCCTAAACCCCGCAGGTCCCACCCCACCCTCAGAAGATCTTGCCTTGCCTCCATGGTCTCCCCTTAAAACCCCACAGGCCCATGGAGGGCTCCCCCCCACCAAACCACACACGGGTCCCCTGACCCCCGTTACACTAATACTTCCTATGGGCTCCTGCCCCCCTCAAGTCTCCCCCCATCCTCCCTAGACCCCCACCAGGCCCTGCCCATGGACACAGCACCTCACTATGCATCCAAGGCCTCTCTCTGCACACCCAAAGAGGGACCCATCCCCCTCCTGGGAAACCCCCAGGGCTCCTCCTGCCCTCAAGATGCCCCCCAAAGACAGCTCCCCCCTCCCAGGACTCCCCCATCCTCCCTGAATCCCACAAGGTACCTGCGCCACCCCCAGGATCTCCCCATGTCTCCCCTAAAAACTCCACAGCCCTGTGGGAGACTCCCATCCCCAGGCCTCTCTATGGAGCTACTCACCCCCCAACCCCCTATAGGACTCCCACCCGAAACCACCCTATATGGCACCCACCCCCAGTAATCCCACTATAAGGCTCCCCAAGTCCCCAATAACCTGACTATGGGGCTCCTCACTCCCCCCAAATCTTCCTATAGGGCACCCCACTCCCCCTCATTAACCCCAATATAGGGCTCCCCACTCTCCCCCAAAACCTCCCTATAGGGTGCCCCACTCACCACCCCCAAACCCCACTTGTAGTGAGCTCCTCTTTCCCTCCCAAAACCTCCCGATAAGGCACCCCAGATCTTCCCCTTAACCCCACTACAGGTTCCTCAGTCCCCTCCCTCCAAACCTCCCTATAGGATGCCTCACGCCTCCGCCCCCCCCCCGAAAAAACACCATACAGGGGTACTCACTCCCCCCCAAACCTCCCTATAGGGTGCCTCCCTGACATCGCCCCCCACCTCGCTATAGGGTGCCTGAACCCCCTGCCTCAAAAACTTCATCCAGGGCTCCTCGCTCCCGCCCAAACCTTCCTATAGGATGCCTCACTCCCCCCCCTCCCCCCCAGCCTCGCTATAGGGTGCCTCACTCCCCCCACCTCAAAAACCCCACACCGGGCTCCTCACTCCCCCCCAGACCTCCCTACCGGCCTCCCCGCTCCCCCCAAGAACCCCTCCACAGGGCTGCCCCCCCAGAACCACACCACCTCCCAAGGCCTCACCATACCCCTCCCCAGCCCCCCCCCCCCCGCCCCCCAGGGCCACCCCCTCCCCTCAGAGACCCCCCGCGCTCCCCAGCGGGCGGGCGGCGGAGGCCCGAGCGGGCCGTGCCCGGGCCGCGGCGGGCCCGCCGAAGCATCGCCGAAGGGATACTGAGCGCCAGCATCTTGCTGGGGTAGTCGAAGGCGACGACCTCGCCCTGCAGGCGCTGCTCCTGGCAGGTGCGGCACGACACCTGGCTGCCCACGCTGAAGTACTCGCCCGGCGCCGCCATCTTCTCTCAGCCCGCAGCGGCCGCCGCGGCTCGCCTCGGCCAGGCGCGGCGGGGGCGGGGCCGCCGCGCCACGACGTCACCGCGCTGCGACGAGGGGCGGGGTGACCTTGGCCAGGGAAGGCGGGGGGGGGGGGGCGGAGAGAGAGAGGGCCGCGCCGGGTCGCTCGCGCCGCCTCGCGGGTTGTCCCTCGCAACGCCCCGTAGCCGGCCGGTGCCGCGGGGGCTGCTGGGAAGTGTAGGCGGAAGAGGCCGGGTGAGAGCCGGCGGGAGGGAAGCGGCTGGGACGGGGGCGGGCGCCGTCGTGATAGTTACCCCCTCAGGCACCCCCAACCCCCACCGTGACTGGGAAAGCGCCACCGGGAGGGCCAGGCCGCCCCCCAGCCCACGTGAGGCCCTAGGCCTGGCCTAGGCAGGCCCCGGGCCTGCTCCAGGGAGACCCCCACGCCAGCCCCGGGGAGGTTGGGGCTCTTCGTGGCAGCCGAGCTGCTCCGGTGAACCCCACATTGAACCCCCTCCCCCGGGATGTGCCCACGCTGGGTCAGCCCAGCGCGCTTGCCGGTCGGGGCCATGCCCGGCGCTGGCCCTCAGCAGACAGTCCCGCACGTGTGGCGATGCTGCCGTCCCCGCCACAGCCATCCCACAGCTCCCGAGCCGTGGGAGGGCTGCGAAGGTTGAGAGTCCTTCGCGGGCAAACTTCAAGTGGCAAACGGCTCCCTGAAGCCGTTGCCAGCACTGGTGTCACGTGTCAAGGCATCCCTCAGGGTCACGCCAAACGCGGGAGTGAGCCACAGCGTGACGCTGCCCCGGGGAGCCCCGTCCCACTCCCTTCCCAAGGCCTGTCGAGCAGACTCCGTGCCGAGGACTGAGCTCTAACGCTCCCTCTCTCCCTCCAGCCCGACGCGATGGATGCCCTGCACACCGCCGGGATCCGCTTCGCAGAGGTGCTGCAGTCCGGGCCGCCCTGGCTGGAAAAGTTCTGGATCTCCGTGACCTCCCTGGCCGATCCCAAATGCATCTTCACTGTCTTTTTCCCGCTCACCTATTTTCTCGACCGCAAGGTGGGGGTGTCGGTGCTGTGGATCGGCCTGGTGTCAGAATGGCTCAACGTGGTCCTCAAATGGTGAGGGGGAGCCAGGAGTCACAGGGTCCCTTGTCACACCTGGTGACACCTCCAGGGCTGAGCGGTGGCACGTTCACAATAGCAGAAACACAAGCGCAGGCTCCGCTTGGCGAGTAGAGACGAGTTCTGCTCCTTGCCCATTCCACGCTGAAAGCGCGTGGAGTTTCTGCAGGTCACCCGAGCCACAGTAATGCATCTGCCAGACACTCATGGCAGAAAAAAGCCCAGGAGCCATAAGAACTGTCAGGGATGCTGCCCTCCTGCTGCCGGCTTCAGCCCTCGGATCCACAGGGATGGGTGGCAAAGGCTGTTGTGTTTGGCTGTTCACTCTCTGGTTTCTCTCCCCACCAGGTTCTTATTCGGGGAGCGCCCGTTCTGGTGGGTCCATGAGTCGGGGCTCATCAGCAAGGAGCTGGTCACAGTGCGCCAGTTCCCCGTCTCCTGTGAAACGGGACCGGGTGAGTAACAGGCAAAAGCTTTTCCTCGCGTTTCCTGCAGGCCCCGGGATCGCAGGGAAGGCCTGCAGGAGCCTGGGAGGCCCCGTCTGGACAGGGACGCTGCAGCTGGAGGCTGCCACCAGGCCGGCAGGACACACCGAGTGGGAAAGCCATTCCTCAGCCAGCGCTTCGTGGCAGAGCAAACGAGCGAGCGGTGGGGAGCGGGCTGGGCACAGCACGCATGGCACAGGCGGCTCCGCGGACAGGACACCCACAGGAGAGTCTACCGGAAGCAGGGACCAGGGTGCCTCGCTCACCCTTTCTGCCTGGCCTCCCCCGCCCACAGAGCCTGTGTCCCTGCCTGTTTTTTTTGGGCAGGTGACCACAGACACTGGCTAGTTCCATCCTCATCCTTGAGCCAAGCCTCCCATGCCGGCCGTGGCTATCAGGCAGGAGGGAACCCGGGGCACAGGCAGGGCTGCCCAGCCACCAGGGCTAGGCTCAGCGGACGCATCCCCAGCTCTCCTGGATGACCTCGGACGCTCGCCCCGCCGCGACACGCTCCCCCCTGACCCACTGTGTCGAGTGTCCTGTGCTTCCCCTTTGCAGGGAGCCCCTCCGGCCACTGCATGATCACAGGGGCAGCCCTCTGGCCTCTCGTCACCACTCTGACGGCGCTGGCGTCCCGACACTCCAGGAGGTGAGTCCTGGGCCAGGGAAGCAGGCGTTTGGAAGCCCTCAAAGCACCTTTTGGAAGAGGGAGGTGTAATATGGGACCCTTCCCCAGCGGGCAGCAGCCACAGCGGGGTGGAAGGACGCCTTCCCCTCCCAGCGGGGCAGCTCCTGGGGAATACAGCTCTACCCTGGCAGCTATGGCAGCTGCAGGAACAGGCTGCGAAGCCCTGGAGACCCCTGCAAACCCCCCCTGCCCCACTGAGCTGCTTTTTTTTGCTGCCTTCACCTGTGCTTTACTCATTCCTCCTGCCGAGCGGGGCCAGACCTGCCCCGCCTGGCACAACACGCTCCAGAGCACCGAGCTAGACCCGATGGCTGCCTCCTGGCCGCTGACCCTCTCTTGCCTTCCAGCCTGGCGGTGAAGCTGAGCCCCTTCGTCGCCTACGCCCTGCTCCTGCTGGCCGTGGGGCTCTCCCGCATCTTCGTCCTGGCCCACTTCCCCCATCAGGTGGTCTGCGGCACCCTGGCAGGTGAGTGGGGCTGGGAGAAACACCTGGGCCAGGGTGTTTTGGGCACCTTCCCCTCCCCTTGAGCCACCCTGCATCCATCCCGGTACGCCAACCTGCTCATCCTTGCTGCCCAGGTGCAGCCCTGGGCTGGGGGCTGCAGGCTCGCACCCCGGCTGCCCGCAGCCCGGGCTTCTTCGTGGCCACCGCACTGGCCCTGCTGCTCAGCTCCCTTGCCCTGCACAGCCTGGTGATCGCCGCCGGCATCGACATAGACTGGTGAGTTGCCAGCCGGGGGGCTAGAGGATCTGCCCCCCAGGTTGGTGGGGGTCTAGCCTCAGAGTTCCCCACCCTGCCCCACTCACCCCTCTCCTCCCCGCACCACAGGTCCATCCGCCTGGCCACCAAATGGTGCTCCGACCCCGCCTGGCTCCGCCTTGACACCCGGCCCTTCGCCTCCGTCTGCCGCGCCGCCAGCAGCGCGCTGGGGCTGGGGCTGGCCGCCGCCTTCCCCCTGCACCGGGGGGAGCGGCTGGACCCCCGGCAGCGCGTGGCCGGTGCCGTGCTGGCCTTGGGCGCCGTGCAGGGCCTGCACCGGCTCCTCCGGCCCGTGGACGCGACCCTGTGGTACGGGGCCAGCTTCCTCAAGTACGCTGCGGGGCCCTGGCTGGTGGCATCTCTCCTGCCCCGGCTCGTCCTCTACCTCGCCCGCCTGGGGGGCTCTCCCCACACCGAGTAGGGGTCCCCACCGTGCCCCAGTGAGACCTGTGCCCCGCTCCTGGCTTTGTCCTTGGCTGTGCCCATCGTCCGTGGCTCCTGGCCTGCGCGCAGCCACCGGCTCCACGCCAGGAGGGCACCCACCATCCCCCTTGGGACCACAGGCCAGTAGTGTCACCCTCCCCCCAGGGCAGCGGGACCCCTCCCGTGGGGGGCAGAGCTGGGGGTGTCCCCGTGCCCAGCAGGTCTGGGGACGCGGCGTGGGGGCAACCCCAGCCTTGGGGTCACCGACAAATGACGCCACCTCCCACTCCCTGCTCTCGCCCTCCTTCCAGCTGCCCCAGTTCTCCCAGTTTCCCGCTCTGGGGCAGGGAGGGGAAGGGGCCAGGACCCCCGGTGCCAGGATCCCCACTGTCCCATGGCGGTCGGAGGGGCCGCCCCGTTTCTAACCAAATAAAGGCACCGTTACCACCCTGAAGCCCTGACTCCTTCAGAAAGGGGGGGCCATGGGCAGAGCCAGGGACCCCCGGGCAGGGGGGTACCGGTGGGGGGACACGGAGCCCCCGCAGCCAGGCCGGTCCGGCTCCGCACCCCGATGCCGCGCCAGCTGGATGGGGAGGGGGCAGCCCTGTTGCTGCAGGTGGGGAAACTGAGGCACACAAAGCCCTGGGGACGTCTGTCCTGCTCCGACGGGGACAGGGAAGGGGACACCCCCCCCAGCCCCCCCAGACGCAGCGGGGCGCCGCCGGGTATTGCCAGAAACAGTTTTATTTATACAAGGACGAACATCGGGAACATCTTTACAAAATACTCAAACCCATATCGAGAGCGCGCGAGCGGGCGGCGGACGGACAGAAAAGAAACCGCGGCAGGGCCGGGGGGCACGGGGGGCAGGGGAGGGGGGGACACCAGCCCAAAGTAAGACGACCTCGCTGCCCGTCACCCCTCACCCCCTTCAGGGAGGTGTTTCTCCCTCGTGGGGGCTGTGACTAACCCCCACCCCCAAAAAGCGGAGGGTCCCGGGCTGCCACCCAACACGCCTCCCCTCCCCCCCCCATCACCCCAAGCCGGGGTCCCTTCCCCGGGGCCGGGGGAGGTGACAGGGGATACACTCTCATCCCCATCTCTGCCACCACCGCCGCCAAAGTGGGGACCCCCCCGGAGCCACCCCGAAACCCCCGCGGAATAACTTAAAACACGAAGCGCTGTCCCCGTCCTCCCCCTCTGCCCTGGGACCTGCGGCCGGTGCCACCCATTAAAAAAATACTATTAAATAATACATCTGTCATAAAACTATATACCTTTGTTTGGGGGGGGGGTGTCTGTTCTGTATTTTTTCTCTCTTTTAAAGCTAAAATCACTCCAAGTCCCCTCCGGCTGGTGAAGTAACAGGAAAATAAAGTGGTTTTTTCCTCTTTTTTTTTTTGTCTTTTTTTTTACTTTCTCCTTTTTTTTTCCTCCTCTGTTTTAGGAACGGACAAAGTTTTATCCCAGCGAAGGTGCCGGGATCCGTCACCCGTCAAGCCAGGGTGACAAAGGGACGGGGCTCATCCCCTGCCTCTCGTGTCCCCCTCCAAAATGGGGACGCCAAGGGTGGGGGGGAAACAACAACAGAAAGAAAACTGAGAAACCCCCCCAAAACACAGGGAAATTAAGGCATTAAAAAAAAAAAAAGACTTAATTAAAGGCACGAATATCTGCCATCGCCTCCCCCCGGGGGGGACGGACGCCGGAGCTGGGAAGGGAATGAGTTTGGGGGGGGGGAACCAACAAAACAGGGAGAAAGGAAGGAAAATCCCCTAAAAAAAAAAAAAAAAGAGAGAGAGAGGAGCTGCGGCGGGGGCCGGGGGGGGCCCAGGGCAGCGACAGACAACCCAGCGGACGGATGGACGGCGGGACGGACGGAAGGGGCGCGAGGAGCGGGGGTGCTGGTGGAACCGATGCTTCACAAGAGACACGACCGCAAACACCGCGTGGAGCTGGGGTCCAACAGGACTGGGGGGGGGGTGGTTTTTTTTTGTGTTTTTCTCCTCTTTTTAATAGAAAAAGAAAATATTTTCCTCTTTTTTCTTTTTTTCCTCCCGGTTTCTTCCATGTCAGGGGTTTTTTTTTTTTGTCCTTTTTTTTAATGCGGTTTGTTTTTTGGGGGTTTTTTTGGGTTTTTTTTTTGTTTTGTTTTGTTTTTGTTTTTTTTAACGTGATTTTTGCGCGTGTGTGGTTTTTCTTCTCTTTCCGGTGTTTCTTTCTTTTTGGGAAACGGAAAAAATCTCGGCCGCGGGGCGAGGGGCCGGTGGGTCACAGCGCGGGCTCGGCCTCCATGGGCTCCTCCGCCGGCCTGGCCAGGGGCAGAGCGGGACCTGAGCGGGGCCGCATCCTGCGCCGGGGCCCGGGGGCCCGGCCCCGGCCGGGGAAACCGAGGCAGCGACGCCGGGAGCTCGGCCCCGGGCACGGCCGCCTCCAGCCCCCCCCGAAGACACGGCCCCGTCGCCCCCCACCCCCGGTTCCCCGTCGTCCTCGGGGTGCGACACGCTAATTTGGGACACACACGTGGCGATCGGCCCGCCAAGGACACGCGTGGCTCCGTGCGCAGCCCCAAGGGGGACACACGCGTGTCCCGTCCCCCCCCCCAGGACACGCGTGGCTCCGCGCGCAGCCCCAGAGGAACACGCACCCCCCCGGGACACGTGTGGCTTCGTGCGCAGCCCCAAGGGACACACGTGTGTTCCCCCCGGGACACGCGTGGCTCCGCGCGCAGCCCCAGAGGAACACGCACCCCCCCGGGACACGTGTGGCTTCGTGCGCAGCCCCAAGGGACACACGTGTGTTCCCCCCGGGACACGCGTGGCTCTGTGCGCAGCCCCAAGGGACACACGTGTGTTCCCCCCGGGACACGCGTGGCTTCATGCGCAGCCCCAAGGGGGACACACACGCGTGTCCCCCCCCTTCCAAGACACGCATGGCTCTGTGCGCAGCCTCAAGGGACACACGTGTGTTCCCCCCGGGACACGCGTGGCTCCGCGCGCAGCCGCAGGGGACACACGCATGGGTGTCACCCCCCCCGGGACACGCGTGGCTCCGCGCGCAGCCGCAGGGGACACACGCATGGGTGTCACCCCCCCCGGGACACGCGTGGCTCCGCGCGCAGCCCCAAGGGACACACGTGTGTTCCCCCGGGACACGCGTGGCTCCGCGCGCAGCCCCAGAGGAACACGCAACCCCCCGGGACACGCGTGGCTCCACGCGCAGCCCCAGGGGACACACGCATGTGTGTCACCGCCCCCCCCCCCGGGACACGCATGGCTCCGCATGCAGCCCCAGGGGACACACGCATGTGTGTCACCGCCCCCCCCCCCCGGGACACGCATGGCTCCGCATGCAGCCCCAGGGGACACACGCATGTGTGTCACCCCCCCCCGGGACACGCGTGGCTCCGCGCGCAGCCGGGGCCGTACCTGGGCTGGGGGTCGGCGCCCCCCTGCTCGGCGCCCACCGAGAGCAGGGCCATGGCCGTCACCGTCTCGGCCTCCTCCGCCTCCCCCTTCTGCGCCTCCAGCAGGGAGCGGCCCACGGCCGCCGCGAAGCGCTTCACCGAGCCCCAGTGCCGGCCTGCGGGCGCGGGCAGCGCTGGGCACGGGCCCCGCCGCCCCCCCCCGCGGACCCCCCCCCCCCCCCGCAGGGACGGTCCCCGGGGACCCCCCCGTGGCAGGGACAGACCCCACGGGGGTCCCCGAGGGCGAGCACAGCGCTGGGGACCCCTCTGTGCCCCCCCTCCCCGTGACAGAATGGGCCCCGGGGACCCTCCCGTGCCCCCCCAGCGGCAGGGACAGCCTCAGGGACCCCCCGCCGGGGACCCCCCCGGGTCCGCCCCCCCCGCCGCAGGGTCTCACTCTGGATCTCGATGACCTTCTCCAGCGTGGCCACCGCGTTGACGTTTGGCTTCTGCTGCAGGAGGGACGGATCCAGGGGCTCCAGCTGGGGGGGACGGGACCATCAAGACCCCCAAACCTGCCCACCAGCACCCTCAACTCCCCCCCGTCCCCCCCCCCCCCAAAAGCAGGGACGGGACCGGAGCCCTTCGCATCACCACGGGGGGAAACTGAGGCACGACACAGGGCGTGCGCCCCAACACCTCCTACGCCCTGGGGGTGGCGGGGGGGGGGGGCCCCACGGGTGGGAGGGGGTCCCCACGGGTGACCCCCGTACCTCCAGGCCAAGCAGAGCGGAGACGCAGGCCTCCGAGGCGTCGCAGATGGCCGTCAGGTCGTGCCCCCCCTCCAGCGCCAGCACCACCCGGCCCCCCGCCAGCATCATCAGCTGCTTCGTCAAGTGGCCGAAACCTGGGGGGGCACCAAGGGGGGAGGGTGACAAGGGGCTCGGCCGGGGTCCCCACCCCGGGGACACCCCCGGACCCCTCTCACATTTGGCGGTGACGGAGTAGCCGCCGAGCGGGGAGAGGTGACCCTCCACGGCGTCGAAGCCGGCCGAGACCAGCACCACGTCCGGGGAGAACTCGTTGGCGATGGGCATCACCACGGTCCTGGGGGGCAGAGGGTCAGGGCTGGGCGCGGGGACCCCCCCCCCAGGACACGGGACCCCCCCCCAGCCCCGGGACACCCACCTGAAGGCGGTGAGATACTCCACGTCCCCGATGGGGGGGTCGACGCCGCCGGTCCAGGCGATGTTGATGTTGTAGCCCACTCCCATCCCGCTGCCCACCTGGGCACAGCCACGGGTGACCCCCAGCGTCGCAGCCGGGGGGGGGGGGGGGGGGGGGGACACGGGGTGACACCCCCCCACCCCCGCGGGCCCCCCCGTACCTCCTCGGGCGCCCCGCTGCCCGGGAAGAAGTTGCCGTCGTCGTAGCGGTGGAGGGAGATGTAGAGGACGTGGGGGTCGCTGTAGAAGGCTTGCTGGGTCCCGTTCCCGTGGTGGATGTCCTGCCGGGGCGCCCGCGGCGTCACGGACCCCCCCCATCCCACGGGGTCCCCGGGGGGGGGTCCCCGTGCCCCTCCCCAGGGGGGCCTTACCCAGTCCACGATGAGGATCCTGCCCACGCTGAGCTTCTGCTGCAGCAGTTTGGCCGAGATGGCCACCGAGTTGAAGAAACAGAAGCCCCTGGGGACGGGGGGCAGGGTGAGCCCTGGGGTGGCCCCGGGCACCCCCGCGTCACCGCTGTGTCCCCCGGGCGGGGGTCCCGCACTCACATGGCCGTCGACTCCTCCGCGTGGTGTCCCGGGGGGCGGATGACGGCGAAGCCGTTCTGCGGGGACGGAGAGCGAGGCGCGTGACGCGCGTGACGCGCGCGCGAGAGAGCGGTGGCGCGCAGGGGAGCAGCACGCGCGCGAGCGTGCGCGAGGGCAGCCACGCACGCCTCGGCAAGCGTGCGCGGGGCGCACGGCTGCCCTCACGCGCGCCCATGCGAGCAGGCGCGAGAACAGGGCGCGCGCGCAAGCGCGCACGAGAGCCGTCGCGCGCGCCCAGGTGAGCGCGCGTGCAAACACACTCGCGCAGGCTTGCGCGACGACCATCGCACACGCACGGGTAAGCGTGCGCGAGAGCGGCGCGCACACGCGCAAGCTCGCCCAGAGGCCAGCGCACCCCCAGGCAAGCACGCGCGAGGACGCCGCGAGGGCCACCGCGCGCGGCCCCGGCGCGCGCACGCGTGCTCGAGGACCACCACGCCCCCGGGTAAGCGCGCCGGACGGCCGCACGCGCGCACGGGAGCTCGCGCGAGGGCCGCCGCGTCTCCGGGCGCGCGGGAGGACGCCCGCCGGCGCGCCGGCCCTCCCCGCTCACCTTGATCTCCCCGGCGGCCACCTTGAAGGCGAGCTCCACCAGGCAGCCCACCGCCGTGCGCACGGCGCTGGACGAGTGCATCTCGTTCCACACCGTGTCGCTGTCCACCTGCGGCGCGGCCGGGCCGGGGGGGACACGGGGACACGTCAGCGGGGCCGGGCCAGCCCGGGGACCCCCTCCCCGCCCCGCCACCACGTACTCACCCCGATGCCCCCGCACGGCAGCACCGCGTACGTCTTCTGGCCGATGGGACCTGGCGGGGCGGAGAGCGCCGTGACGGGGCGGGGGGGGGTGACGGCGGGGAC